>NC_048901.1:24730288-24896509 GCF_011077185.1 Oxyura jamaicensis | reverse complement strand
GCCCCGCCGGCGGGGAGCGCGGCCCCGGGGGTGCGGGCGAGCCGGGGCAGCTTCTGCCCGTGCCGGCCCGTCCCCTCCCTCGCTGGCCCGGCGCCCGCCGTGCGGGGTTGCGGCGGTGTGCCGAGCCGAGCCGTGCCGAGCCGCTTCCCCCCGGGCGAGCTGCGGGGCCCGGCGCGGGGCAGGGCGCGCTGCTTCCGCCTGGAGGCGGCGGCGGCGAGGAGCCGGCGATGGACGGGGGCAGCGAGGCCGAGCTCGGCGGCAGCAGCGCGGCGCCGCTGTGGAAGAGGAGGGCGACGCCGCGGCAGCACGCCCGGAGCAAGCCCCGGCCGCAGTCGTACCAGAGCCCCAGCGGGGTGCTCGTCACCGACTTCCCGGTGGAGGACAGGTGCGCCTTCACCGTCACCCAGCCCGCAGAAACCATCAGCACCCGCCCGGCCGGCGCCGCGCCCCGGAGGGCGCCCCCCTGCTTCGGCTGCGACGCGGGATCGGCGTCCAACGGGACCCTGCGGCCTCCCAGCTGCCCGGCCGCGTGCCCCGAGCAGCCCGCTCGCCTCCCGGCGCTGGTCCCCGCCGGCCCCCTCGGCATCACGGCGAACGGCACGGCCGCCCCGGCGGGCAGGCAGCAGCCGGCTCGCGGCTCCTGGCGGGCCCCCAGCCCGCCGGGCCCCGCACCGGAGCGGGACCGGAGCGCCCCGACCCCCGGCCGGCAGCCCTCGCCCGCTGGAAATGTGCGGTCCCCGACCAACAGCGCGGCCACGCTGCCCTGGCAGCCCAGCCAGCCTTATAAAAACCCCGAGCAAGTGCCAGCGGGGCCCGCCGCCGTTTCCCGGGCGATTTCGCCGGAGCAAGACTTAACTCCTCAGGGCCCGGCCCCCGAGGGCCAGCTCTCGGAGCAGCCGTCCGTCGTCCTGAGCACGAACAGCCCCGCGGCTCTCAAAGTGGGCAAGCAGCAGATCATCCCCAAGAGCTTGGCTTCTGAGATAAAGGTGACGAACAAAAGCAGCAGCCACAATGCAGAGGCGAACAAGAGAGTGCTCAAGGTCCGCAGCATGGTGGAGAGCCTCAGCGTGCCCCTGGTAGCCGACGCCGAGGAGGAGGCCGAGGGTGACCTGGACAGCCCGGGGACGCTGAGACGCGGCTTGCGGTCCACGTCGTACCGGAGAGCCGTGGTGAGCGGCATCGACTTCGACAGCTCTTCCAATTTCAAGAAAAAAAACAGGATGTCTCAGCCGATCCTTAAAGCGGTTGTTGAAGATAAAGAGAAATTTTCTAGCCTGGGGAGGACGAAGGTAAGTTACGTTGACCCGTGGGTGATAGATTGCTTTGTTGTACACTACACGCTAGAACAATGTGCCATCTCTCGTTGTCCATAAATGCTTGTTTTTATTCCCGTTTGTTTTTTTGCCAGCAGCAGCCTTTTTGTAGTCATTGATGAGTCCCACAGATGACTGACGCGTGCTGCTTCCAAAGCGAAGTGGCAGAGAGCGTAGGGACACAGTTCTGTTGAAATCTAGGCAGCTCAAAAATGTGGTAATAGCAGCCTCATGCTTGCATTTCCTGCTGGATTCCCCAGCGCATTTAGGTTCAGTTTCACAATCAAATTGATATTATAAAACCTGTTCCTCAGAAAGTATAAACAGGAAAAAAGAGTCAAATTGAGTTTATTATGTCCTGGCTGTGAGAGAAAATGGACCGACAGGAAAATAAACTTACACCCTATGCTGTCTGAGACATTACTTTAAAAGCACTTAAAAAAGTCAGAGTGTGGTTTTTAAATTGACAGACGCCACTTCGATTATCTTTTTTTGTGGCTTAATTCCAACACCTGCAAGTTACTTGCTTTTTTAAACATCCTGGTAAATTTCCGAAGAGTGTTTTGGAAATGTGTTATAAAGTACTCCAGGCAAAGGGCTAATGCTGTACCGGGTAAAATAATTGTTAGCTTTTTGACAAATTTTAGCCAAATTAAAAAAACACAGGAGCTTTTGTGAAAATGGTGAAATAGCAATAGATCAAATTGTGAACTACTGAGCAAGGAGCTTTTTTGGTATGGGTTTGGTAGTAGGCTTTTATCGGTAACAGCAAGAAGTTGTTTAAAGTAGGATGCTGTGATACTGCCCTGTCTTTACACAAGAAACTCTTTCTGCCAGTAGCACTCTTGAAATTGACTACATAGACCCAGCTTGTTGCACTGAAACAACTGTTTTATTTCAAAGGTTTGTCTTGGTCCCAAAACGTTCATTTGCAAAATGCTTAATGTGGTCGTTTTTTGCAGAGTGTGTGGAAAGCTTTAGACAGCTACTCAGATCCACTCAGATCACCTTAGAGCCTTGCAGCAAAGCCCAGAGACAGCGAATTGAGTTACAAGTTCACTGAGCTCTTGTAAAGTTAGTGTGTGTTATGCTTTCGAAAGCATAAGGACAATAAAACATTCGGGACAAATATATATAAACACGTGCATAGAAAAATCTGTGGTAGCTTTTCAGTTTCTCCGATGAAACAGTTTTCACAAATACTTCTCCAACATAAGAGGTTTATAGATTAGGACCTTTAATTTGGAATAAAGTGGAAGTTCTTGTGATTGTTGATTATTTTGCTTTCTTCTTTTAATGCGTGTATCTCTTTCCTCTTAAATTTATTAGAAGAAAACGCTGAAAGGACAAGGGACATTTGATGGGGAAGGTAAGCCCTTTTCAGTACAGACTTGATGGGATGCTCAGTTACAGCAAAGTGATCTTAAATACCATTTTGCACAATTCTTTAATACTTGGTCAAAGACTACCTTTTTTTTCAGTAAATTGATTATAATATGGAACCATAGATTTAGCACTGGGTATATTTCAATGAATATTTTAATGAATATGGAGTGGCAGGTTACAAATATGTTTTTGTTTGAAGGGTATCTTCTCCAGTTAGACTCCTGTTCCTCTTAAAAGAAATAATTGATGTGTCTATCTCAGCCCTAACAGTTCTATAGAATTACATAGGTAAGGCTTTCTCTCCAGTTGGGTTGTGACTCCTGCCAGGTGTGAGCCAGCTTTTGTGGATCAGCGTAGGAGTTGAGGGTCGTCCCCTGCAGCAGATACCTGAATTATTACTCTCAAAGTTCAAGGGTAATGCAGTATTTTCCCCCGTTTTGTCATAAGCAAAAATGCTGGGACTGCTGGAGTGAATTCCTTGACTCCTTAAAACTTAACTTTTCTTGCTACCTAGCCTTCAAGTTCAGGTGTCAGAGGAACACTGCCCAAGTAGCTGTCCTTTCATGTTATTCATAATTCGGAGCTTTGTCAAGGTTGCTGCTCTTCCCAGTATTTCAGCCCAAAAAACACTTGCTTGGCAGTAAGGCCATGGATTTGTGATGGCAGTTCCGCCATCGTGAGAAATGGGAAGGGTGCGCTCCACGTCTCTGTCTGTGCCGTTGCTGTAACCGACTTAACGCTGGCAGTACTGGAACAGGTGAAAAGCACGTTTCATTCTCAGATTCATTGGCCCCGTGCTTATTCAAAGCAACCTTTGAAGTTCTGACGTGAGATTTCTGAAGTTTGGGCTATTTCGTTCACTTAGTGAAGTGCGAAGAGAGGACTTAAAGCTGACAATAGAAGTAGACGTGTATTGGACTTCCAGTGGCCCTTCCGATTAAAATAGCCAGACCTCCGGATCAGTGACTGCTCTACTGACACGCTTGTTCCGTTCTTAAATTGCTGGCTAATTATGAAACATTGTACAGCAAAGCCAGGAAGAAAAAATTGTTGTCTGTTTTTTCTTGACAAAGGACACATCTGTTCTTAAATTCAGTCAGTGTGGATCTTTTTTGGTAGTGGTACAGTGATCCATTGTTACTGTACTGCACCATTGTCCATCCCAAATCAGATCCTATCTTTGTCTTTGGGAGTTTGGGAACAGCACATTGACGTTTTCGTTTCTTTCATTGTTTAAATGTTACTTAATTTTTTTTTGAAAGCAACTAAGCTAATTTTCTAGCAATTAATAACATACTATTGTTGTTTTATAGAAAATAATGTGTTATATCAGAACTATAAGGAAAAAGCTCTGGAAATAGATTCTGATGAAGAGTCTGAGCCTCGAGAGCAGAAATCAGATGAAAAGATTGTTTTTCACTATAAGCCCCTGAGATCAACGTGGAGTCAGCTGTCAGTTGTGAGTATTAAGTCATAGCACAGCCAGCCAAACGGTATCTGAGACTGTGCTGAAACAAGTCCTTTCACTTGCTACTGGAATTTTCAGCTGGTTTTTAATCTTTTTTTTTTTTTTTTTTTCTTTGCAAAATACAAGGTGGTATGTTCTCTTATCAACACAAGGTATTCTGGATATTCTTTTAGCAACAGATCTGCAACTGCTTAAATGTTACTAATCCAAATCTTGGGCTCTCAGTTTAGCCTTTACTGGGGTTTTGTGTAAGGTAACTCCAGCAGCTTAAAAATGCATAAGTCATGTTTTCTCCATCAGTTTTAGTAGGTGTAGACTCATGGTCCTGCCAGAACTGTTTTCCCTGGTTCCCTGACATCTCCCGTTTTCATTTGCTGGCACAAGTGTTTGTAGGCTCACGTGGCCATGCAGCAGGCTGGTTAGGGAATCTGATTTGAAATTAACAAGAAAAAAAGTCAATACAGTTTACAGTGAAATTAAATAGAACTATGAAATGCAAAGGAATCTGGATTTCATAATCTTAGGCTTTCAGATACATTTTTTTTTTTAAATATGTGCTGGATGGAATAATCAAGCACACCTCTTTAGTTTGCATATTCAGTTTAAGACTTTTTACTTTCCACAGTCCCCAGAAATGGGGGCTTAGGTCTTGCCTGATAACGGTGGCAGCCACGGCAGTGCAGGTCCTTAGAAAAGCTGGGACTTAGGCTAATGTGGATCTGGCTGTTCTGAATGAGGCACTACCAGAAAGCCTTAATGGTTAGGTTTAACTGCTAACAGTGTGTAAACTTGGAGTGGAATATGTGCTTTATGGTTCCTTGCAATAAGCTGGGAGTGGTAGGGGCCAAACCTTAAGTAACATTTAGTCATTTTTTTGTTCTTCTTTTGGCTAAACTTATTTCATAAGAACAACATGAAAGTCCTGATCAGTTATTGGTCTTTGTTTTACATACAAGACTATAAAATCAACTTTCTCAATTGCGTTGCTTGCTAAGACACAAATTTAGCGATTCTTTTAAAAAACAAAACAAGCAAGAAAACACCATAATTCACTAAAAAGGTGAATTCTGTTAAAAGCTGTAATTAGTCACGAACAAGTTTCTGCTGAACTGCTCTCAGTTGCTACAAGCCAACTCTAAACTGATTGACTGCATATATGTAATGGAAAGCATTTAAAAAAGCTATTCAGATGGTAGTATTCTGCTATTATAGCAAAGCCTATTTAGCACATGCAGGGGGTTTTTCCTAGTAGCATTGTTAAACAAAGTAGCATTCAGCTCTTTCAGGCATTACTGTGATCTTGCTGGCATCCCTGCTGCTAAGCTGGAAAATCCATGATACTAAGCGATAATTCTGCAAGCTTTCCTAGTATGCGTAATTTTGAGACCAAAGAAAGAGTAAAAATTCTGTGTTTCTGTGATTAATTTTTTCTTTTGATCATTTCTGTGGTTTCTGGGGATGGCCATAAATTAATTTTTTTAACTTGTAGAACGTAGAACCTCTCATCTCTATATATGACATAGGAAGGGATTGTTATCGTACCGCATGATCACCTAAATATTTGACAGTCGGGGCCATTAGCTGTGTATACTCTAATAAATGAGTAATGCTGAATAAGATCTGCAGGCTATTTTAGACTGTTTAGAAGAGCTGTCTGAGAGATGTTGACAGTCTCACAGTTCAAGGTATTGAAATATGAATACCTCATTGATTCAATAACTATGAAGAAGCCAAGACAATGTGGTTTTAAAAATACTTGCTTTGAATTTTCTTTCAACAAATTGAGTATTTGAAATGTAGTTAATTTTGCTTAATACTGCAAAAAAGTTTGTTTCTAATGAAGTCAAATTTGTATTCTTCTGCCTTCTAGGCAAACTAGCAGTTAAATGCTCAAGAGCTGGAAAGAATAATATTCAGTAATAATAATTGTGAAAACAGTAATTTGTCTTGAGACCAAAGCAGTATAGACTGTTTCAGTAAGAGAACCATTGGTGTGTCATGCTTACAGTTACATGAACCAGACTTCTTCTTTCCCATTTTGAATGTGGCAAACTTGTTTAGTGTCCTTACTTGATTTACAAGGCTCGAAGTGGGAAGTATGTGGGAAAAGGTAGTGCACTGTGAAAATAGTGTGGGAACCTGCAGGTCTCACGGCGTCTCCGCTTACAGCTCTCTGGAGAAGTTGTGTGTTGTCATCGCATGTTAAACGTGAGTGCTGAATTGTAGCTGGAGGTTAGCTGGGGAATGCCCAAGTATTGGGTTTCAACGTATGGTAGGGAAGAAGCGTGGCGGGTTTATGGTGCTTGTTAGTGAATACGCTAAGAAATCGGGGGGAAGGACAACAAAATGACTCCACCATCTCTGCCGGTGGTTTCTTGGGCTGCCCGGGCCTGACAGCTGCTGCAGCTCCAACTAGGCTTGCTACTGGGGGGGGGGGGGGGAGGGACTGTGAAGCCTTCGTGTACGGAGTTGTCAAAGCCTTTAGACTATATACAGACACCTGTGAAAGTAAGATTGAGCTTCTCAAAGAGCATTTAAGGACTGAAGTAGGGTGCTGTTTAAACCCAGTTCCTTTCAAATTGCTCTCTTGACCCCTCTTCCTCTTTAGATTCCTGCAGCGGATCAGGCAGCAGGCAGGGGCTGAGCAGGCGACCAGTTTAAGGGCCAGCTCATCTGCTGTCTCTGCGCCTTCCAGCTTCCATCTGTTCATTTAAAATTTTAATTTGGGAAGAATAAACTATTTCCAAAATAGATCCCAAAAGCATCTTGCAGTGTGTTGTTGGAATTCACTGCAGATCACACACGCTGGTACTGCCCTGTGTGTCACGTTAAATGTATTTGCTTCCCAACAACTGCAGCAGTCTGTTTGGGATAACAACGGGATGTCCTTTGCATGCAGAGGGTGAGGGGGTTGATTAGGCTGGAAGGGGTGTTGTCTTGGGATCAGCTGTCCCGGGCTGTGGCTGCTCAGGTTCCGAGTACGTCCACAAGCTGCTTCAGGGGCTTCCACCACATCTGCCTGGACTCAGAGTGTAAATAAATGCCTGTCCTGCCAGGTGCTTACCTCTGAGCCTGGAGAGCATGGTGCATGTTTGCTTTTCATGGTGACTGTCCGTGCTGCTCAGGTTCTCACAAATACTCATCATATTGTATTTCATTTTCTGATCTTTTTTTTCCCTGGTGTACAACAAGTATAACTGAGATTTTTCTCCGTTGCTCAAAAAGCTGCTGCAGGTTGCTTTTCTGAGCCACTCTGTGACCTTTCCACGGCTGCCTCTCCTCTGTGGTATCGAACAAAACTACGTGTTTTTACTGTCAAGGATCTTCAGGGCTCCTTTGTCCTTCAGTATCAAAAGGCTTATGTTCATTTTGGTTTATGGTGTAGCCACAGTAGCATATTTCTAAAGTATTTATTGTGAGTTCTTTTTTCCCCTCTGTGTAGCTATTTCTTATTCTAGAGGAAGTTCTTGTACGTAACTGCAGAGTTAACCCCTCGTTCTTTTCTTCATTTCTTCCTTCTTGCCATAGCTCAGTCAGTCATGTCTGAGCCTCTGGAAGAAATCTGTCCAGCCTGATAGGGAGGCAGCAGTAGTAGCTGGAGTGTTGTCCCTCAGAGTTTGTTTTTTTCTTGCTATCTTCTTAGCTTATGTTAAGTCATTGTGGCATGGCATCACGAATGTGATTTTTTTTTAGTCTTTCAGCTAATACGACTTGGACACCTTAAAAATAGGAATTGATTTTTTTTTCTTAGAGTATGCCAAAAGCAGTCCCTGTATTTGGGCCTCCGTTTTGGAAGCTTTGCAGTTAATTCAGCGCATAAGCTAGAGCCGTTTGCTTCTACAACACATTTATATGTGCACCTTGAATGCATGCACACATGTACGACTAGATGATAATCACAAACACAGCTTAGGCTTTTGGAACATAAGTTTAGCAGTTGCCACATTGTTCTCACTGGAAATTTACAATTGCTCTATTAACAGGAAGCACTGTAATCTCTTGGATATCTTCATAGGTATTTCCTGTGTCAGCATATTTTTAGAAAAGTCCTCCATGGCATCCAAAAAAGACATTTTACTTCCTCATCAGTGCTTTAAAGCTTCCAGGCTGTTGACTGAAAGGTAGTTTAGTAGTTAGTCAGCTAACTAGTTCTGGCTTGGTATTCAGAAGTGTATGCTCGTGGTGAGCATGGGAACCTGTAACATTCAGAAGAACAATTGCTCAAACACATTGGGATATTTACATTTTCTTTGTAAGAATATATTGCCAAGCAACGTGCCTGCAAACTGGAGCGCAGCACCCTTAATGTTATGCCATCTTACTGCGGAGCCGGATATCCAGGTTTGTGGTGGCTGGTATGCAAGAATAAAATTAAAAAATCATCTGTCCTTTAAAATCCAAGGAGCGAGTGGAGTAAGAAGCAGCAGCTGTTAATGATAGTACGTCAGGAGCTTTTGGAGAAATCCAAAAGGGAAACGGGAGAATGGAAGCCCATCCGCTAAGTTTGAGCGCCTGAGTTCCCTGGCCTGTGCCACGCTGCTGCTCCACGCGTGGTGCTGTGCCACGGCCTCTTCCCCCCCGCCTGGTTGGGGTCAGTCCTCTAGGAAACGCACAGAGCCGGTCCCTCCTGGGTGTTTGGCCTCCCGTGTTTTTTAATGTTCTGCTAAATGGTGTGATGCATTCGATTCACCCTGGGAAGGGACGAACCAGCTCAGCTCAGGCTGGTGTTGGTGACGGTCCTGTGCTGGGGCAAACATCTGGGCTGATGTGGTCGTAGGATGCAGAGGGAGGAGAAACATCATCGTAGGGCTGGGGATGGTAAAAACACAGAGGTATTTACTCGGGACTTTGCATATCTCTTTAGAGTGAAGATGGAGCTTCTCCAGAATAAATCTTGGTCAGCAAATTGCCTGCCTAAAAAGACCTTTAGGTGTGTTTGGTATACAAATTAAGATGCTATGATGTTTCAGGCCAACCAGAAAAAAAAAACCTTATGATAAATGTTTATCAATCAAGACATATGTCTTAAAAGGAGAAAACAATTTTCAGGCTTCAGTGTGTGTGAAATCCAGGAAGGCTGTGCAGGGTGGCAGCGATTCAGCTGTGAAAGCTGTTGCTGTAGTAGTTCTCTGTGTGTCCTGTAGTAGTTTTTAATAACTTTTTTGTTCTTTGGATAAACATTATAAGCATCCAGCTGTTAAAAAAAATATTTCTGATGGTTCATTGTTGTCTTCAGAAGTGGACGGATTTTTTATCTGAATTTTTAGTGCAGTACTTAAAATGTAGTTTCTTAGTGCAGCGTTTTAATAGTTCTCCATGTCTGGGTTTGTTTTCTACAAAATGTGTTAAAAACTATTATTATTATTATTTTTTAGGTGAAAAAGAATGGATTATCGGAAACAATCAGCCAGGAAGAAAGAAAAAGACAAGAGGTACTCTCTTGAAGTAACACATTCTTTTTTTGTTGATAACTTCTTTTCCATTGTTAACTTTCTGTTTCGTCACACACATGCCTGATTTAATACTCGGTATTTGTTCGTAAGGGGGCAAGTTCAACACACTGCTCCTGTCCTAGGGTGAAGCATGCTGTCTTCTCAGGGAGAATAAAGAAATGAAACCTGTCTCTTGCTGATGTGCACAGATCCCTGCTGCATGTCTCCTGCCAACGCCTGCAGGTCTTGCTGGAGTGTTTCCTGGGTACGCTCACTGCAGCAGGTGTAGCCTGGCTGATACTCAGCATACTCAGTAGTAGCAGACAGAAGCAACCATGTTCTGTGCTGGACTGGGAAGGTGTGAAATTAAACCTGCATTCACAGAGGGTAGGAGGTGGCAGATAAAACAACTTTTTGCAGTGCCCTTTATTTGTAACTAACCCTGTCAACAATTCTGAACGTGAGCAGTGTGCACCTAGTGTAACCAATGTATTTCTTTCGCACTGAAATGAAGTAGGAGCATCCGTGCTGTCAACCATACAGAAAGCAGCAGCAATTACTGATACAGTTATCTTTTCTCTCTGTCCCTTTCTGTCTCTGTCTGTCTCTGTTTCTTTTTTGCACCTTTTGTCCTCTTTATCTGCTTTCCCCTCTTTCCTTACTTACAGGGGCTATGTCACAATGAATGAGAGGTGTTGAAAAGAATAGCCTGACCTAGCCAGCTATTAGATACCTGCATTTCTTGAGGTATGTCCTTTAATAGGGGGAAAAAAAGGCGGTGTTTTTTTTTTTCTTAGTTTTTGCTGTGTTTTGTTTTTTAATAGCAGTGCTGTAGAATTACCTGCCATGGTAATTTGCTCCAAAATTTTCTTCAGGACATACCTCAGTGAATGTAGCCAGATGAGATCCGACTGGGGTTTTCCATGAATCATAGAATCACAGAATGGTTTGGGTTGGAAGGGACCTTAATGGTCATCCAGTCCCACCCCCCTGCCACAGGCAGGGACACCTCCCACCAGCCCAGGTTGCCCAAAGCCCCATCCAGCCTTGAGCACTGCCAGGGATGGGGCAATGGGGCACCCACAGCTCCTCTGGGCAGCCTCTGCAGTGCCTCACCGCCCTGGGTCGTTCACAGGCATGTGTATTGCAAGCCTCAAATACTAATCCAGCTGTGACCTACAGCTCTGATGTTCAGACCTGAAATACACATGTATTGCATTTACGTGATGAGACAGTAGGGGGTTGTTTGTTTGTAGTAATCCTACATTTTCTTGACTGTCTTCTGCTTCGGGGGGCTATCGGCTGTGCAGCAGTTCAGGCTATGTGTTCTGCTTTTCTGTCTCCTCCTGCTGGAAAGCTTTGAAACACAAGGCATTTATTTCAGTCATATCCTTTAGAAGCCTTCAGTCAACATTTCCTGGAGCCATATTTACATCTCTTCAAAGAAAACAAGTTCTTTAGATGCCTTTTAAATATGAGGTCTGTAATGTTACCAGAAAGGTTTTCAGCTTGGCATTTTTTTTATTTGAATATTAGAGGCCCATCCTTTCAGAGAGAACCTGAAGAAATATTCTAATATTCTTAGGACTTAGTTGTGCTATAGTGTTTTTGCTTTATTTCTTCTAAATTGCCTTTTATCAATTATTTTATTATCCCTTTGAATTGCTTTTCAGTCTTGCATTATTTTTGCTATCATAATATATTGTCACTGCAGAAAAATGTATTTGTTTATACCTCGGTTAAACGTCAATGTCCTGCATTCGTAGGCATCCCATCTTTCACCAGACATTACTGACTTGGATCTCTGCATCTCTCACCTAAAGAAAGTGCATCATATAAGTCGAGTGATGTGAACTGAAATAATTTTCAGTGGATACTCCAGTTTCCTTGCAAGCTGGAAACTCTAACCCTATGCACGTGTACAAACTCCAGCGTGCTTCTGGTCTCTTAAGTTCTGTAGAGTGTCCATCCGAATTCAAGTGTCTGCTTGTGCTGATAAAAACCAAGTTAACCACAACATGATTCCGTGTGTCACTCAGGGACGCTGTTAGCAAGCAGCTGGTAAATACCACCACAGCCTCTGCTTGTGGTGCGGTTATGTATGTCAAAGCCGAGATCGTTTCTTAATCCTTTTTTATCCTCTGAAATGTTTGGGTCACGGGTAAGAGGATATCCTCTCCCATCGTAGGACATCGGAAGAAAATGTCCCATTTATTTCTGACTGTGCTAATGACTTTCTGTCACCAAACTGGACGGAGTCGATGAGGGCCCTCAGTAGAAGCATAAACAAAGCCCCTCCAAAAAACAATGGGAGTCTGTATGTTCTTCCTGTGTTGAAAGCTGCCTGGATGGGAAGCGGTTAGTCAAAGCACTGCCCCGCTCTCGAGGCAAATCCTCTCTCTGTGGGCACAGCAGAGAGAAGCATGAGAGGCAGATGGGATTATTCAGGAGGACTAATGGCCTTCAGCATGCCTGTGGTTTCTTGGGGTTTTATACCTGACTGGGGGAGATCAGGGTTTCTCTAGAGCACGTGCATCAGACACCCAAGTGATCTCCTCTTGTAGGCTGTCACCTGCAGGCACTCTGCCCTCCTCCGTAGAGCCGTGGGCATTATTGTTAGGTACTCAGATCTGCAGTCGTGCATCCAGAGTACTTACTTCTCCTGTGGTTTAGGGATGCTTGGAGAAGTTAATTGCAAGTTAGCAATGAAATTATACGTGCACGTAATATTGGGAGCAAAGTTGTATTGTCTCTGTGGATGGTGTTTTGTGTTAGTAACATGTAGTGGTGATGATGAAATGTGGCTTGGTGGAGCTCATGACAAAAGTGGTCTTGGAGTTTTATTTATTTAATTTTTCCACCTGTATGTACAAGAACTCCAGCAGACTAACAGCAAATCAAGGTAAAAGATGCCTAAAAGCTGGAGGGGTTTCTACATCAGAGGATAAAATTTCCCCTGGAACATGTGGATGTCCAAGTCCAGTAGTCCACTAGAAGTTTGCTTTGTGTGCCAGCCAGCTGATGGAAGTTACGGTGCCTTTGGTTCTTAAGTGGTGGGGTGATAAACCGGAGAGCAAGTTGTCAGGGGGAGGTGAGGGGAAGTGCTGGAGGTCTGCCCCTTGGCCTTAGCTGCCTGGTGTCTGGTCACTAATCACTGAAGCGGATGGAGGCTGCCACCCCTCCTGTCTGCTCAGCCTCCAGGCTCCTATCCCAGCCTCGGTATCTCAGCTTCTTGTATGCCTGCTCCTAACTTCATGGGTTAAAAGTCACCAAGGTATTAGTGTTGGTAGATGACTGAAACGGGAATTTTGCAAAGGGATTTGCTTTTCTGCAGATGCTTGGGGAAGGAAGTACATTTTGAAGTAAATAACTTTTCAGCTTCTCTTTTAAGAGAGCAAAAGCTGATTCTGACTGGTGAGCAGTAGTATTACGATTTGAAGCTTCCAGGCAGACCACAGAAATGGACATGTGTTTGTAAATTTAAAACGAAACAAACTCATGGCTATGAATAGGGAGCGATCACAGCTGGTGTTAAGTTGTTGTCCTCAAAGAGTTTGCAGTTGCAATGAAGTCTTTTCAATACACACTTTTTTTCAAGTGTGAAATCATTAGTTTCCAAAGGTAAATGATAAAACTCATGGAAATGAAAGCTTGCATTACAATTTCTAGCTTATATCCAATAACTTCTCTTTGCGTCCCTCCTCCACATTTTCCTTAAAACAAACCAAACAAAAACCTACCCCACCTGGTCAATAGTAAGTCTTTTCTTTCACCCTTCCACTCTGCAGGCAATATTTGAAGTGATATCTTCTGAGCATTCGTACTTGCTGAGCCTGGAGATTCTGATCCGGATGTTTAAAAATTCCAGAGAACTGAGCCTCACGATGACCAAAACGGAGAGCCATCACCTGTTCTCCAATATTACGGATGTTTACGAAGCAAGTAAAAAGTAAGTGTAGAAATACCAAAACATTTTATTAAGTATACCTGACGATTACTACTAGTAGTCAGAACTTCTTTCAAGCAAGTAATAAAATGTAGTATACAAAATTGTGTTTTTTCTGTTATCGCAAAATGGAGCAACAGCCACAAGGTTGAAATGTCAGTAAAAAGCATATGCCTAGCAATTTAAGAATGAGAAGTCAAATGTTACACTTGTTGAATATTCAGAATCTTAGGCTTTCTATAGGCTATAATTGAATTAGAATGGAATTTGGTTCTCTGTGCTTTGAGAGCACTGTAATCTATGTGCTGCACAGTGCTAAGAATTTCCTTGACATAACGCAAAAGCCAAGGTTTTGATTTTACTAACCATAGGTTCTGGTTTTGTGATATGATTAGGTCTCTGTTTATTTGGATTATATTTTCCTGTTATACCTGACAGCTCCTTGGATAGCAGAGCTTTGAGTGCTATTTATGATGTGTGGTAGTATTTGCAGGCTCAGGCAGTGCCTCCCCTACGCTCTTGTTCAGAGAGTCATATTGCTCTTATTTGGAAAAATGTAGCTTTTCTTATTAGAATACTCTCTATTTTTAAAGTTGAGCACTTTTTTGTTCTTGTTTTTGTTTGTTTTCTGGCTGTACTGGTTTAGTAAGGAGAGCTTACAGGTAGGCTGAACTAGAGATGTCCACTTAACATGATAATAGGTGAAGATAAAAATGAGTTTCATATTTGAATCTCAGATGCTTTTAAATTGGTAACCATCTCTTCCAAAACTGTCAAGCTAGTTTGAAGAAGTAAAACACAACGGTGAGCATGCACCTGAGTTTGACAGACTGACAGACACACCTTGCTCCCGTGTTCGAGCTCTCATTACATGAGATAGATGTGGTGTTAATCTATCTGAAAATCAGTAGGGATGGAGAGAACAGGTGTATTTCAGTAGGAGTAAGCATCCTTCACATCCGAACAGTTCCAAAGCTGGATGCTGATACATGAAGCAGTTGTACTTGGTCTCTACGGTCTATGAAATGAAGCTTACTCTGCCCCTATTAAGCTGTTAACAATTGAGCAAGAGTTGCATACTTGCCCTTAGGAACTGACTTGCCAGTGTTTAACTTAATCAGTTGAATCACTGTTTGCTTTCTCCCGAGTACTCGATGTGCAGCATACTGTGCGACTTTGGTATCTCTTATGTAAACAGCATCGGCGTTCTGCTGTTTATGAACAGTGCTGCGCATGCCATAGCACCTGGCAGCGGAGACTGGTGTTTCTTTTCGAAGGAAACATGTCTTATGCTCAGATCTGCTCTGTGGTTTGTTTGTTTTTTAATTTCTTCAGTGTGAAGTCAATAATGAGAGAAATCGATACGCTACAAATGGGGCCTAATGAAAAGGAAATGTTGACAGATCTTGCACAACACAAATGCGGAGAAGCCTCTTTTGTTATCACTGATTATTGCTGGGATCGTTTAATATTTCCTGTGCATGTGTGTGTGCACTCACAGCGTACTTCAGGGTTATGAAAACCTCAAACTCTTCAGAAAGCTGTTTAATGAGGTTTAGCTTAGTTATCATTTGCTTGGTGCCTTGGTGTGATCAACAGCAATACTGGAAGTTGAATTCCTATGGCCTACATAACTAAAAAATAAAAATATTCTTGCTTGTTTTCTTCCACCTCATACCAGTTTGAAGTAAAGCATGAGGCTAAAGGATGCACTTGGCCTAGTTAAGATATTGTTTGGTCTTCATGGCATTGTACGACCTGAAACATGCCTTGCTTTGTCTCTATGGAACAAAAAATACCAGCCTCTTTTCAGAAATGGGGCTCGGGCTTGGATAAGGAATCTGTCAGGCTAGGAATATTTCTGGAGTCAGTCTTTTCCACCTTTTCATCTTTCTTTCATCCCTTTTGTTTCCTTCTTGTAGAAATCATGAACTTCTGAACTCTTTTAGCATTAAACCTGCATTTAGGGAGTCTAATGTGTTGTGTGAAGCGCAAACCTAAGGTAGGAGCTGCACAACGGGCGTACATTTGGAGTGACCGGGTATCCCTACGTTCCTTTTGACTTCTTTTCCTGTTGAGGCCTTCAGACAGAGGCTGGGTATTTTCCCAGCTAGTAATTCCCAGCCCAGGACGGAGAGTTACATGATGGCGGTGTTGTACAAGTTACCCAAGTCCTTATTTTCAAGGAATAATACTTTTTAAAGGCATCTGTTTACGAGACATGTGACTTTTAAAAGTAAAGTATCACGAACCCATTTTTTGCTAGACTAATACTGATGTTACATCCACATCACGTCTTAGGGGGTAATTGCCATCTTTTTGGATAGCTTAATAGAAACCAAACGTTAATGAGCCTGGAGACTTAGCTGCTCCTTTGGGATGGTTCGAAAACACAGTTGAACAAATTAGTATAATTATGTATGCGAATAGGTATTTGTTTTTTCCTGTGTTTTCAGTGAACAAGCCTTCAAACCCATTAAACCTACTTTTAAATTGCTCACTTAAAATATTTAAAGCAGAGGTGGAGGGGATAGCAGTATTTTTAGGGGAATTCTTTAAAACCCTTTTGATTAATAGTCTTCAAAGCCAGTGAGAGGGGAAAAAAGAACGGAAAATACCACACTAGCCTAACATAATCTTATCCTTTTTTGTCTGGGAAGCGCAGTGGCTTAAGAACTTTTTCTTGTGTAGCTTGGAGTAAAAACAGAATTCGTAACTCCTTTTTAAACTTAAATGAAAGCATATTTTGTTTCCTGAATTATGCAATACTGTTAAGCTATAACAAAATTTTGTGCTCACTTCACGCAGCTTCATTTGTGTAAATAGTGCAAGCGGCTTTCAAACAAAAGCCTCTCTATCAATAAATGCCTCCAAGCTAACTGCCACTTCTCATTTTCAAGCTCTTCTAAGGTAGCAAAACTCATCCTTTTGTTACAAAAGTGTCATAAACTTGGACGTTTGTCACATTACATGTGCTGTGTTTTAAGCAGCCTTTAGCTTTCTTAAAAAGACAAAATAGCTCTGAGGGCATGGGTGTAGTTATCAGTGGATTTGGTTGCTCGGACAAAAGTTTAGGTAGCTGAAGAGCCTGAACTGATAAAAATGCCATCTTCAGTCACAACTGCTTAGAAGTTGTATCTAGGAACTTTGACTCAGAACAAGTTTGGTGGATGCTCTCCAGAAATGCCAAGATAGGCTCGTAGTGCATGGCAAGGCCGTTTCTAACGGAACAAAGCTGCCTTTGTTAGAAGCTGAATACAGACAGTAAGGACGGTCTCTGCTTTCGGGAAGGTCACTGGAATGTTTCTGACAGTGGGTCTGAAAAGCCCGTGCAGCTTACATCGTGTTTGTGTATTAATACATCCTGAAAGGTGGCTTCAGGAAGCCCTTAATTGTGTATTTGCCTTTAAGTGTAGTGTGGGAGCTCGTAACTGATAGAGCACAGAAATCACACGAGTGGCATCCAGAGCCAGTGAGAGCTGTTAAATTGAGATGGGAACTGGTCGGTATGACAGAGGTCAGCTTATTCAGAAGTAAAAGCTTGTGTAGTCTGAGCATGCTGCACGATCCATCTCACGAGTCAGAAAAACTCTCCAGTCTCAATACGTGCTGCAAAAGAGGTCAGTTTCCCAGGAGCGTGCCTTGGGAGAGGGGAGTTGCAGGGAGATGAGAGCAATGTCTTGGAGAACAATTGGTCTGACGGGCCAAATCAGCAAATTTATAGGCGGAGGGAGAGCTTAGCTTTGTGTTTCATTCTCTGCCATTAGGCTAGCGAAAGGCGAAAAACTTAGGGAATATCAAAAGGTTAGCATTAGCAGAAAAAAGCAAGAACAAAGCACATTTGGACAGGTTCAGACTGTTCAGACTGTGTGTCTTGATTCCAATAGAGAAGCCTGTGTGGGTTTGTGAGGTCGCTTAACACCTCATCTGAGCATCTTAACTCTGTGTGGGCATGTCAGGATCCAGGTAAGCTTTTTCATATCACTTTTCTGTAAATTAGCATTATGTTTCACCTCTTTCAGGCATCTTGATGTGTAGTGTCCCTTCATCTTTCCCCGTGGGATAACATGGTCCTAGTCTGCATTTAAGATGTCTGCATTGAGTCAACTAACCAGGCATTATAAGCTTTGCTTAGAGAGAATGCAGAATTTTGTTACTTGGCTTCTTTGTGAGATTGGGGGCAAAAAATGGAAACACTAAGGGTAGACCCTGGGTGGAACAGACAAACTGTAATGTGCAGAAGACGAGGCATTTCACTGACCCCCAGCAGGTGCTGGTGATCACTGAGACCGTATGGCACACTTGACTTTTTCAACATGCAGAGCACTGCTAAGTTGATGAATTGTGATTTTTGCCTTTCTCCCAGCCTTGTGCTGCTGATGGGGATGTTTTTGATTGTCAGGAGACTCCAAGGAGTCCAGAGGACATACTGTAGAGCAGTGAGTCCAAAATACCATTTGTTTTTCTCTAAATTTCAGTTGCTGACAGAACACGTTCAGGCATTTGTGTCATATTGATGGCCTGGGACAGTTCGTTTATTTTTGCATTTCCTCGGGTTGCCTCCCTCATGGTTCAGACATCAGCGCTAATTGCTGAACTCTTCAGCTTTAATATCTAGGGCTTATTTGTTTGGAGAGTTCTTTCTGCAGCTGAGAAAACTCACTGGGTTGACCTGTGCTGTGGTTCTTTGCAAACGGCTAGCGGAGCAGGAAAACAGTAACTTGAACGTAGTATGTAGCTGGTGCCTGGATGCCTGACCCAGGGATTTTTCTTTTATAAAGTAGCTTAATTATTTGAGACAGGATTAGATAGAGGATTTTGATATTTGGGAACTGCCAGTCTGGACAGAATCATATTCCCCTCAGCTTGGATGAACAGAACTTGAGAGAGAATCCTCTTTTAAATGAGTTTAGAAATTTTTATACATATATATATATAAAATAACACGTTAGTAAATATCTAGCAATTACCTATGCAAAAAGTGCCTTGAGGAAAATATCTGTTTTTCCAGAAACTATGAAATGCCTGTGTGTTCAAATTGCTCACTTTTAAAGGAATACCCCAATTTCACAGATGCCATCCATCACCTTCATCATGTGTCTAAACCGTGGCCAGCTGCTGCCAGATGTAGGAGAACAAAACGATAGCAAGGTAGTTGTGCAGCGGCTGCCACGGGGGCTGGAGAGTGGTGACGCTGCCCTCCCGACTGTGTTCCAGTATGCTCTTCCTCCTGCTTCCAAATTGCCCTTGTTGGTGACCCTGACTTCGATCAAAGCTTCCCTCTCAGTGGCTCTGACGTGGCACCTGCAGTAATAGTTGTGACCCACGTAAGGAGGCATTTTTTGGCTGGTACCTATGGAAAACTTCCTCAGCCCAAGATACTTACTGTTGATAGTGATCTCTGCAGGGGTTGCCAATGGGGTGGGTAATGTCCACTCTTAAAACAGTGGAAAATAAGTGTTATATATTACATAGCATTTTACTCTAATATTGGTTTAGAATGAAAAAGATAAATGAAGTGCTTTTCAGTATATTCCCTTGTGTCCTCTGTAAAATCCCTTTCAAGCTGCCTATTGCAGTCTCTGGTTCAGATATCTCTGTGAAATAATGCAGCTAAAAGTAAAGAAAACTGAATGTCTTCGAGGTTCCCTTCTGTCTGTGTGTCCTCTGTGAAATTCAATGTAGTTCTCGTGTTAGATTGCACGGTTTCTCTGCTGGCAGCCTGATCTTTGCCTTCACAGGTGCTGTGAAAGGTGGTTTCTGAAGGGGCCTCCTGAGGGTCTGCGGTAACGCCGTATGGCTCACGAGTGTTGGTGCTGTTTGCTTTTAACAGAAGCTGCCCTTGTGCGTGGCGTTTGCCGTCGTGTATCGTACTGGTGAACTGAGCCTGGGCATTAAGTCAGTTATAAAGACCAGATGGGACTAGAAGCCAGAATAAACTTGAGTTTTCTCTCAGATGGATTGTGAGGTATCTTCAAGAAACGCCAACATAAGGCTTATGCTGCCTTTGGCTGTGTGCTTTTTGTTCTTTTTTTTTCCAGTGCTGCATAAATCAAATTTAATTGTTAGTTGCATAAAATTTGTATTCACTCAAAATCTGGTATATCCCAGAGGGAATTTGTGATGTCATTTAAATGCTGACAACGTAGTTGTTTTTCTGTTTCTTTCTAGCATCCTGCCTCCGTGGTATTTTACCCAACAAATCTTGAAATGCTTATGGAGCTTTGCATAGACACAGCTTAATCCCTTTAAAATGGTAATAGTTGGTGCAATACTTTAAGAAGACCTTCAGATCATTTCAGTGATTGTGTTTGCTCATTTTGATAGTTAAAGTGCAGATGTGTAGCAGGATTTTGTTTATTAAAAAAAAATAAAAATGAAGGCAGCTGATTTGCCTATGTTTTCCATATGCTTGGAGCTACCACCTCCTGCTTTGCTCAGAGTAGGCTCTTCAGGGGATTGTTTCTGAATGACTGCATACTGAAGCAGTACATTAAGTATCTTGTTTGGGTTTTAGGGTTTTTTATTTGGCAGTGTAGATGTACCCTGTGTTTATCATCTTTTTACCACGTGATAAGAGACCACCACTTGCCAAGGTCAAGAGTAAGAGATGAAAGATGATAATCCCCTCACCATTTGCCAAGATCAGGGTAAGAGCTGAAAGTCCCCTCGTTACAAACTCCAGTACTGACTGAAGGATAGAGGGAGCCTGTTCTTGTAATGAGTTTTATTCATGAGCTTTCCAGAGTAAATCAGGGTGTTTTTTCAATGCATTCTTCACCCTGCCTCTCCCTGCCCCATCTTCCCCAAAATAACGTGATTCCAGCTGCTCGAGCATTTGCATGTCCAAGGAAGGAATTGAGCGGTCCTGCTCAGCCCTCCTCTGCAGCAGGGTTGGGTTCACCGGGAAAGGCGAAGACCCAGGCTGCACCTGTAACCACTCACCCGCTCCCTGGGTTACTTCGCGTTTTCTTTTAAGGTCTGTGCAGTCTCTCCCATGTGATACTGTCCCTGGTTCTTTTTTTTTGTCATCCGCAATAGGTGATTCTGCTTTAATATGTCAACTAAATTGCCATATCATCTCAACTGCATGATTTTGTGTGCAGTTCTATTGATTTGTTGTTGTGGTGGCTAAAGCTTGATGTTATTAACAGTGTTGGTCAGATGAAAGGTAATTCAATTTCTTTTTTGTCTTTATGAAAGCAGTCAGTATTCTTGAATAGTGACCATTAAAATCTTACTTTATTTTAACTCTTTAAACAGAATTTTATTATTATTTTTTTTACCTATCTGCACTTCATTTCAAAACTTCATCTGAGCTCTGTCCTCTCTGTATTCCTCATGTGTTCTGCTGCAAAAATTATTTTGATGAATTAATTGACCTTGTATCCCTTTCTGAAAAATCTGTCTTTGAAGAACCATACTGTCAATTTATCTTCCCTGTGGAAATGCAGCACAGATGGTATGTAACTCAGTGTCACAGAGTTTTAAAGGGAGAGGTTCACTGTAAGGTCCCCTTGGAACTTTTCCTATTGTAATTAAATTACTTGTCAGAACTCTTCTGACAGTCTGTTGTCTAGGACTTTGTGTCCAGTTTTTCTTCTGTTTCTATCATTAAGTACTTATGGAGATACTTTTTTCTTATTTCTCCTGCTGAGGTTCTCAGCCTAAGAACTGATACTTCTCTACCTCATGCCCATTTAATGACTTTTAACATAAACACTATAGCTTCTTTTCATAAAAGGAAAAAAAAAAAAAAAAAAAAAACAGCCCACAACACACAATCCAAACCTTCCCTCCCTCCACCAGTGACCTAGGATAGTTTGTGTTCTCTAGCAACTGAAAGTTTTGGCGTCTAATAAAAAACACCTTATTTTGAGATGGCATTTGTGGTGATGTATCTGAAAGAGCATGGTAGGAACAAAAAAGTTAGGAAAGATCTGTGGCAGCAGGCATCACCAGATCTATGGCAGGAAGCTTCCATCTACCATAATATTTCTTTGTACTGAAACCCATCACTGTATTATGTGAACATATTCTCCGTTAAAAAAAAAAAAAAAAAAGTGCCAGCAGCAGCATTCCTGGTTGAATTCTTGTAACCTCTGGCTCTTCTTTTGTGGCCTAAGCTCTGCATAGGGAGTTATTTATGTGAATATTTGTGTTTAAAGACAGTTGTTGTGTAGAGCAGCAGTACTTAAAATTTTAAAGTCTTCCAGCTGTAACCAAACCCTCTTTATCCAGTCAGTGGTTATGCAGCCTTTCCTGCAGAGCATCACTGCCCCACGCATGTGAGCCTCGCTACCTGCACAGATCCTCTCCACCTGTGTTGCTGGGTCCCGCAGGGCTTGTGCTGGTAGCAGCTTATGAATCTTGCTCTGATTTTCAGATTTGCTATTGCTGAAGGAAGCACAGAAGAAGATAACTAGTTATCTGCATAATTTTGGTAGTGAAGTTTACCTTCAACAGGTATTTGAGCTTGACCTCTGCTTTCCTTATAGAAAGACTGATAAGGAACAAAGAAGCAGGCTGTTAGTTGGGGCTGGGAAAGAAGTAGTGACTCCAGTGGTCAGCCTGGTTTCAGGGAACTGCCGTCTCCCTTTTTGTGTACGAAGAATGCTTAACTTTGAAAAGGCACCAAGTTGTTAGTAAGCCTCGAAATAGCCGTGTTTGGCAAGCCTGTCAAAGCAGGAGGATGTATGCGTGTTCCCTTGGCTCCTCTCATGCCTCGTCGGGTCAGTGTGCTTTGTTTAGATGAGGCTTTAAAGCTCTGCAGTCTTTTATGGGACTAAATTGGCCAGATGAAAGCCTTCGTTGCAGATGGATGAGTTCTGTGGCGTTGCTCCCCACAGATGTGGATGCCTGAGGTTGGTCTGTGCAGTGACTCTACCTGGAAAGCCTTGGCTGCTGCAGCGTGGTGCCACATGTCAGCTGCAGCTTCTCCTGGGGCTGGCTCAACGTGACGATGATGGATGCAGACATTTATCCCTACTTTTTATAGGAAGAGCAGCTTTATGTGCAGGAGTATCAAAACCTGCAACTGTCTTCCTCCCATTAAGCACTCATGATAGTTTGCAGCTGTGGGAAATTTCACCTGCTGCTGTGCAGGGAAGTGGCTGGTGCTCTGAGGGCGTGAAGACAAGGCCAAGGCGAGCTGGCAGGGCAGCCTTGTGTGCCGGGCCTCGCTGGCTGCGCCCCGCTGCTGGCCTTGGCCTCTGCTGTGGCCGGCACCGCTGCTCCCAAGCAGTGCCTGCGTGGTGCTGAGAGCCGCTGGGGCACTGCCTGGCACCACGCACCACAGACCCACTCCTCTCTGTCAGCTCTGAGCCCGTCACCAGCTCGGCACGGGTGCCCTTGTGAGGAACGTAAACCTGGGAACG
Organism: Oxyura jamaicensis; assembly: GCF_011077185.1. NCBI lineage: Eukaryota > Metazoa > Chordata > Aves > Anseriformes > Anatidae > Oxyura > Oxyura jamaicensis. Next base: position 24,873,587 of record NC_048901.1, on the reverse strand, counting down.
TTCGCAGCCTCCCTCCGGTGCAGGCCAATGCCACGCTCCAGGCAGGAGGGCGGCCGGGCCGATGGGGAGATGACAGTGACAGATCCCAGACCTTCCTCTGGAGAGTGTCCTGGGCACTCCCTACATCACCGTCACCTCCAGGCTGTGGTGGAGTTCCCTGGCTGAGGCACTTCCCTCCAGACTAAGCAGCAGTTAATTTATGATTCTGCATGGTTGATGTTTTTATATTAACAAATGTTTCTTCCCAAATTTAAGGATTGGTTAGCTTGCTTGCTTTTGGCAACAGAGGCAGTAGTTGTGAGTACTGGTGGCTGGATGTTGTCCAGCTGAGGATCGCCGGTGACAACCCAGGTGCTGAGAGCCCAGGGATCGCCCGCCCGGTCCCTCTTCTCTGCTCTCCAGGGCCTTTGCTCGCGGTGTGTGTTAGCATTGCCATTTTAGCAAGTGTTACATGGGAACAGCTTCGTTCCTGTGGTTAGGAAGTTTCACAAAAAGACATAAATTCTTTGTTTGTGACATCAAAGAAATCATTTTGTTCTGTGGTAAATGAGCGGCTGACTCTTCAGGCCCAGGGCCATGCCGATACACGCTGCTGCTTCTGAGGACAGGGAGCCTGACTTTGTCCAGCATGGGAAAAGTTTTTAAAATGAAGACTCCTGTTGTGATGTCTTCATAATTTATCAAAAAGATTTACATTTCTACTGCCACAGCGTGTCCTTTGTGGGCTCATTTGTCAGTGGGTATTAATTGGTTGAATCAAGAATTGTTTTTGTTTTAAATGTATACCATTGAACTAGATGCTATGAGCACTTCACTGCTATCTCAGGAATCTCCCTATGACAGAATACATGGACAGGGTTGCCATGGTGTTTTTATTGCTCTGGACTTCTGCCAGAATACTGTAAATAATTGAAAAGGCAAGTGGATTACCATCAGTACAGTTACTCATGGGTAGGCCTGCTGCAAGTTGTTCGCTTGCCGCAGAATGAAAAATAGGCTGGCAGGATCTTTTCATTGTTGTTCGGCTTTTTAGGTGCTTGGTGGATATTGCCTGATAAAAGGCATTTTTGTGGGCTATTAGCTTCACAGTGTCTAGAGTTTATAAATACATGTGTATATACGTACTGTTTTCCATTATGTAGGTTGCAGCAATCCCACAAACTGATTCATTTCAAACACCTGTGGATGCAGTCCCTCACTTTAATTACTCTTTTTTCAGCCATTTTGTTTCTAAAGGCTGTGATTCAGCATGAAAACGCTATGGAAATAAGGATGTAATTTTTACATTTTTTGCTATTCAAAATTCTTTTCTCAAAATAATTAATCTGTGATGTAAATGTTAAGCATCTGTCCCTGATGAGAAGATCCACATTTGCAGAGGCAAAAATTGGAACTTTTTATTACCATTACCAGAAATTCTTTGAAATTGATCATTGTTTTTGAAATTGATCATTGCTCCTCTCTAAGTGGAAGAAGAGGAATTGCACTTTGATTTCACTCCAATGGCTTTTTTTCTGTTAGTGGACAGTGACGTGTCAGGGTAAAAGCAGTCTCCCTAGACTTCAGCAAGGTATGGAGGCCCTGCAGCGGGACGTGGACGGGGTGAGTTACAAAGGCGAACTATGTGGAATAATAGGCAGTCCTGTGCTTACACTGCTGTGCTCACAGCTGAATTAACTAGGGTTTTTAAGGAAGTTGTGGATACCTGGCACTGCTTTCATCTCTGCCTATGAGTAGGAAAAGCTAGCTTAAGAAAACTGCCTGAGCAAGTATTAGGATGTTGCTCCACGTGATGATCACCAGCTTGTTCACATCTGCTGGAAGACATGGGCAGAACCTTACCTCAAGCCTCCAGAACGCCGAGGGGGAAGCTCCTGTCATAGGGATGGGACAAGCTCCAGTACTGGTGTGTGCCTCAGTGTTTCTAGATCTTGAACTAGAAAAAGAAACAAACAGGAAACTTATTACATCTGTATTTCTAAATTTGGCACGTAGTCTTCAGGAGAGGAAGAGTTTGAGGGTATTTCAAATTGGACATTTCTTCTAAACAACACGGGCAGGATGGAGGAAATCGTTTTCTCTCTGGTTCTGTTTAACTTTCGCTTAATTGGATTAACCTTAACCAGAAAAGTTCCGTATTTAACAAAAACAAATGCTTGAAATAGATTTTTCTGGTCCTAAGCAAAAAAATACAAATAAAAATCACATAGCACAACGAATTTGTAGTTGGTTAAATTGACACTAAATTGTTCAGTACAAATCTTTATGACAGAATCAGTCCTAAAATTTTAAGTAAAAAGTTTTACGACGTGTCTGTTTTCCCATATTTGGATGCCCAAAAAGATGAGCTTTGAATCAAGCTTCTATGCACGATGTCCAGAGTTAATATTTCTTGTAATGTGTTCGGGGGGGGCGGGGGTGGAGGGGGGTTGATGAGACTTGGCTACGCTGCTTCTCTCTGTCCTGTTTTCCTTTTTCTTTTTTTTTTTTTATTGTCTCCTACTGTGCAAGATTTGTACTGTTTCCTAAAATGACTGTGACTGATGTCATTGATGAAGAGCCAGATAAATTTTAAAAGAGTAGTTTCTTGATCCAGTGTGGTAAAACACTTTGTCAGTGTGCCGTGCATACAGGAGGAAGAAATGCTGTATTTCCTGAGCAAAGTAAAGCTGGCAGTGTGCAAAGAAATTCTTCCAGCTCTAAACATGTCTGAGCAGAGTGGAAATGAATTCCAGTCGTCTGCAGCTCATGGTGGTCAGCTGTTGAGATCTTACTTGTGGTTCACGGGAAATTGTAGGCTGTGTGGAAATTTGAAGCCTGCTGTTAGCTTGCAGTCCTTGTCCATGGATTGCAGCAGATCTCACTGCAGCTGGTATGCTCTGCCGGTTAGGACTGCTCTCCTAGGCTCTACAAAAGCACATCTGTAGCGTGTTACACATCAGTGACAACTTGAAACAGCTCATGCTTTGAAATGAAATGGATGAAGGATAGGATTCTACAGGGCTATGCCTTCCAAAAGTGGCAGTGCTATTAAAAACACTGCTTACCTCTTTAAGTGGAAAAGGGAGGAGAAAGCTATAAACCGGAGCAGACAGCGTCATATCTCTGTGCAGGCAGTGTCCAGGTTGTCATTAAATGACAATGCTGATAAGCATCAGTCAGTAAATCTGCAGTGAGTGTGTCAGGGAAAATAAACCAAAACGCCCACAAAATGAAAAGAAACAAACAAAAATATGCTTTTGACTGTGTGACTGACCATTTGAGAGTCTGGCAATCGTTCAGTTCAGTCAACTTTGCCTAAGCCCACTGGACAAAATTTTAGTGAACCTGTGTTACTAAATATCCGTGTGATAAGCTTCGGCATGTCTTCTCTTCTCCTTACACTTGTCTGCAAAACAAACTATGCAGAACATTGGTGTGCTGAAAAACTGAAATGCTACAAGACATTTTGAAGAACTGGTGTTAATAAAGAGACAATGTGACAAAGGTTTAAAACAAAAATGTTTCAAAATATGTTAGCTTAATGCGAGATTGTGTGTTCAAGTATTTCCTTCATTTTTGCTGTGCTGTGTGGCAGTTTTTTGTTAGCTGGTTTACCCTGGTAAGTTTGGGATCCGTCTAGTGAATCATCTTGTTGTAAAGGTTTCAGACAAGACTGATATCAGAGAGATTTTTCAGCAACTTTTATTTTTTTTTTTAGCAATTGCACTGATGTCAGATTGTTAGTGCAAATAATCCTAATGACCTGCAACAGCTCTAATGCCAATTTGAGCTCTTATACCCAGAGAGTCACAGTGTTTCTAATAAGCAGCGTTGAAGTAAAGGTGTTTGTTTCCTGGTAAAATTAGAAGGTCAAGAATGAGTGAAAAGCTTTCAGAGGCCAAAGGGACTCGGTATGGAGCAGAAGACAAACAATGGGGAAGAGGATTTTAGTTTCTGTTTCCCTTTTCACTGTTCCCAGTCTGTTTGGTTTTATTGGTGGATCAAAGTTGATGGTACATGACTACCTTGTTTAGCTCAGCCTGCTGTGTATTTTTTGTCTCTAGTTTAACAGTTCACACTTAACTTTGTTTGCTTGAACATTTCTGGTATTGCACTTCCCTTATTACAAGAGGAAGTGCTGTGTTAATGTTGTGCTTGGAGTTGTTCCATTTCTTTTCAACCCTGTTTCTGGAAATTCCAGCCTAACCAGACCAGTAAGGCTTTTTTCGGTTTTGGCAGCTAGAGTATGGGAAGTAATTTGCCAGCATTGCTTTTGCTGAGCTCTGCCAGGTGACACCACCACCCTTTGACATGTATAATATAAAGACTTCCCACACTCTTTTGCCAAAAGGAGGAATGATCTCACCCTCAAACAAACCATTCAAATTGTCATTAGGTAATAAAAGCCATGGGTTGTATCAGGTGAAGTATAAAATGTAGCAAGAAAAGTCTACTGTTTTGGGGTAAAATGAGTAATTTCTTCACTTTTTTTCCCAGGTTCTTCAAAGAACTTGAAGCAAGACATCAGAACAACATCTTTATTGATGATATTAGCGACATAGTGGAAAAGCATAGTGCTTCAACATTTGATCCATATGTAAAATACTGCACCAACGAAGTCTATCAGCAACGAACGCTTCAGAAATTGCTGTAAGAGCTAATTTTAAAACATGACTGCAAAATCACCCCCTTTGTAGTAGGAGTCAAAGGCTATGGTATTTGGTTCAAAACCTATGGCTTACAGCAAAGCATGTACTTACATGCTTAGCTTTACTTAATGCACAAGTTCCTTTGAAGTAATTGAGAGTGAAAATATGCCTGGCTGCATAGTCCAATCCTATTTGTTGCCCTGTGTTATGTTCCCTTTTCTCTGGTAAGTACAGTTTTATAAATTTCTCAGAGCCATGGTTTACTTGCATGTTACAGACAAGTCTGTTTGCACTCATGTTCATCTGTGGGAGGAGATATCTAAATGTTCATGCTGGTCTTGCATATCTAAGTAAATAAAGCTGAAGGCATAAGTGATACGAATCTTCTAAGCTGTACTTTCCTTGCTATTAAAATGTTTTATTTAAAATCTAGCAACTTTCACAATTCTTTGGTAAAACATTGTTTAATTCCCTCCATTTTCCTACCAGAGCTACAAATCCAGCATTTAAAGAGGTGTTGTCACGGATTGAGTCCCATGAAGACTGCAGGAATTTACCAATGATCTCTTTCCTCATTCTTCCCATGCAGAGAGTAACTCGTCTTCCCTTATTGATGGATGTGAGAGCAGTTATTTTTCTGTTTTTTCCTTTATGCATATTTTTCGAATGTTAGCACTCTTGTGTTCAATTCCCAGTTCATTCCAGACAAGGCTGTAGACACTAACATGTCTGACTATGAACAGTAGCATATGCTTGCTTGTGTGGTCAGAAATTAAATATTTAGAAGTTCTAATCAAAAGGTTTGTAAAGGATAAAAATAATTGATTCAGAAGACAAGGAAGAACCTAGCTTGGAAATTGCACAGTGTTAGGATTAAAATTAAACCTTACAGTTTAAAAAAACAAGACTTCCTACCATACAAATTAGATAAGGATCCTTTTGCAGTAAACACTTACTTTCAGAAGTAGGGTCTTTAAGACCCTCAGTTAAGAAGGTCACAGTGTAACCCTGAAGAATAAACTGTTCTCAAGGGCACAGGAGCCGCTTCTGAGTGGAACACTATTTATACTCTCAGTTTCCCCTCAGTGCGTTATGCTGTGAGAAGTTCCCTTCCCGTGCAGGTTATAGGGTGACCTGGGAAGTGCAAGTGAAAGTTCCTGAATAAAAGTTCACACCAAGACTTGAAGTATTACAGTTAAAATACTATAACTAAATTTATGAGCTGGACCACCAGCAATAGTGTAGATTTAAATCTAAGCTTAATTAAATTCTAGCTTCGATAGGGTCCAGAAACAGGACTAATGATTTTGGTCTCCTACGTGTACAGAAACTGTGCTGACAAATTTGGTTGATGACTGAGATAGTTAACTCGTTCTAGGACATTGAACACTTTCTTTTCTGGAGCATGTTTCTACTTAAATAAATAAATAATAATCTAGTACTAATTTTGTGTGTCATTAGTTGATCCAGGTAGCTGTGTAAAGCTTATATTGTTATATATTGTCTATATAAGGTTGTATAGTTTGGAGTGAAATTGATTCTCAAAGTTTCAGTACCAGAGATATGGCTTCAAATGTGTTCAAAGAGGAGCAAGCATGATTAAAGCAAAGATTAATTTAATCTAAAATATCTTCGGATGTTTTTGTTTCTCTTCACCTCTTTGATTTCCATTAATATGTTTGTAAAATTCTGTATTTGTTACAATCTGTGTTTCTCAGTCCTCTGAAGTAACTGGTATTTTATTTCAGACTATTTGCCAGAAAACTCCTAAAGATTCACCAAAATATGAGAACTGCAAGCAAGCTCTGAAAGAAGTGAGCAAGGTATGTCCTGGTGGTATGGGGAAAAAAAAAAGTGAAACTAAGGAAACCATGCTTTCCGCTTTATTGCTAGTTAACTATATCTGCTGCTCTCAGTTGTTCAGTTGTTCTTGTCTTACTGTGTAATCATCAGAATCAGTGACAGAGAAGAGCACAAGTCTATTTCCGTGTATAGATTGTAAAACACAATAGCACTTTCATAATAAATTCCAGTTCCATTTTATGTGAAGCTGAGCAGATTCCCCTTTTTAAGTTGGGAAATTCTAGTTTATCAATTTATATTCACACACATATATAATATGTAGATGTATGTAAATGTATATTCTGGAAATAGAAAGCTTTAAAACAGAACATTATGGTTTGAAAAAATTTAAGGATCTAAGAACTGTCTGGTTTTTGCCTCCATGATCTCAGAATTTCAGAAATTGCAGCACATCATGAACTGCCATTAAATGTGTTGCATTGGATGTTCTTTATTTAAAGAAAACAAAACCTTTCTTTCCCTGCATGTCGGGGCTAGACAATCCCTTGGGCTTTGTACATTCCTTGTGTAAGGGAAGAGCAGTGAAAGATAAAAACTCTAAATTGTCTTATTTAAGAAAGACCACTAGGGATTGGTTTTATGGCTGAATTATCGTCTATTACTTAGGAAAATACTGGAAATTCAGAAAAGCTGTACTGCTGCCAATACAATTATATTTTTCTGCAGGAGCTGTATATGATTTGTGAAGTTTTTGATTATAGAAGAAGAAAAGGCTTATTAATGGTTGGGAAATGCTGCATGATATTTGTGAGGTTAAGGGGAATGCATTTTCCTGCCTTTCTGTCTCTGCCCCTGTTGTTGTACACTCCTCTTCCTCCCATGCACAGACTTCAGTAAGACCGTAGGATGCTTTAAGATTGCATTCTAAAGGCCAGCTGCAATGAAACTTTCCCAAAGATACTGTTTGCCTTAGCTTAACAAGGCAGTGCTGCAATGTTTGTGCTGGGACTTTCTTCTCTACATGAGTTGCAGGTGTGTGATAGACAGGGCAGTGCGCAGCACAGATCAGTCAGTCCAGAAAGTTGGTGTTTGTGGGGCTGATCATTAACTTGGATCAGAGAGTATAACCCTTTTCGGGCAGATCCTCTGGCTGTAACTTTGTACCACCTGGGCTTTGCTGAAGAATAAATAGTTATTATAGTGTTGGGTAATCCAGGTTGAAATCCAGGTTGAAATCCTCAGGATGTCACCCAGTCCAGCCTCTTTCTCAAAACAGAACCAGCTGCTGGGTATGACCAGGTCACTCAGAGATTATGGCTGAACAGGAAAATGTCAGGTCCTTTGTAAATTGTACACTTCCACAGATATGCATTTTATGGAGCAAGAGTTAGTGTTACAAATCTTGAGTACATTAAATGTGTTAAATACATGTCTTGTTTCTAGTTGGTGCGTTTGTGCAATGAAGGCGCTCGGAAGATGGAAAGGACAGAAATGATGTACACAATTAACTCCCAGCTGGAATTTAAAATCAAGGTATGATGCTATTTCTGACCGTAAACCATTTAGCATATGAATAGCTTTGACCACGTGCTATAGCTTTGACTACATGTTAAATTTTGATAGTTTCGTTGCTAGCATAAAGTAGATTACCATAGGCTGTAACCCTGACATCGCTTTCAGTCAAGGAAGACAAGCTCATATTCTGGGGTAGATGAATCTTTGGAAACTCAGAGAGTAACTGAGGACTGTTGCCTCTTAACCAAGGTTGATTAAGCATCAGGTTGAGGCTTGTCAGGGAAAGAGTATAAGAACTTTTTTTAAATAAGAATGAAAGGGACTATTTTATCTATTGCAGATGAAATAAAACAATAAGAATTGACCAAGTTTTAGCACCCTAGCATTTTATTTTCTGGAAACAATTTGAGTGAGATTCAGCACACTATTTCTGTCAAACTGTAAGATGAATTAACTCCACGGAGCGAGAGTGTGAGCTGGGTTTGATGCACTAGACAAATTGCTGACAAGTTTTTACCATTAAAAGAGAGGCTGACCTACTACCTGACAATGAGATGACCCCAGCAGTGTGTGACTGTCTGGATTACGGCAGCATATCATAACAAGGTGTGGTTCCAGCCACCTCAAGATGTGTTTCTTTAAATTATGGTGTATCTGTACAAGGTTCTGATAGTTCTGCTGTAAAAACATGTCACTTTCACGAGTTCCCGTTTAACTGGGAGGTGATAGAAATCAGGAAAACAATTTTGTGTGCTGCATGCTGCTGAATTCAAGGAGGCAGGTGTGAAATAAATCAGCCCAGCTGGGTTTCCTCATAGGTGTGTGTGCCTGCTCCTCGGTCACACCTGCGGGCAGGAGTTACCGAATTCAGCTAGGGCAGAACTTCTGGCAGCGTAGGATATGCAAACAAAGAGAGAGCTGCCGGCCCAGAAGAGCAGGCTATGCAACAGCAGACTTTGGCGTAGGTGAAATTACTTAAGATAAACTTCACCTTTACTAATGCAGTTTGTTCTTGTCATTTGTCAGCAAATTTTGTTTTGCTAGTACAGAGTATGGTTGTACTTAAAGCTGCCTGTGTCTGTGCGACGGTGCAGGCAGGGCTTTGAAGTAGTAACAGCAAAGCGTTCTGTATTAAACTAGCGCAGGTAATTTCTTAGCTTACTTTTCAACCACAAGAATAGCAAGCATGTTTGTATATGCAGATGAAATTGAATTCTATACTGGCTTAGTTTTCAAAACAAATGCTGTAGTCTTCTGCTGGAATGCTCCTGTCCAAACACAGAATACCTGAATGATGAATGAATTATCATCATCGCATTTGAAGTAAGTAGAAGTTTATGTTTTTGAAAAGACAGTTAAAGGATCTTTGTCAGTCTTTAACTGAGGAAATCCTGTTTCCAACTTGTCCAAAGGATTTTTCTTTACATGCTTTGACTAAAAACTGGGACTAGTAATATTTACTTAAAACAACAGCAATAAAGTAAACACTTGTTAACAGGTGACGTCACTACATTTGCTAACGAGGGTGGATAACAGTCTCAGGTGTTTGGGATATTCGGAAGTGGAGTTTTAGATAGTCTGAAAATTTTGGGTGACCTTCTTCCCGCATTCATTCATAATTTTCAAATCTTCAAAATACCTGACAGTTGTAAAACATATTGAATTCCTTAAAGGACTTTTAAGTCTGTTACTTCCCTTGTTGGAAGAGGATGCAGAAGCAAGAGGCCCTGTATAATTCTTCCAATGGACATGCTGTGACTAGCAACTCTCGCTCGTTTCATGGGAATAATAGCAACTTTATTTTCTTTTCAGTATTCTTTATGCAACTTTTTTTTTCTTCCCTCCTCTGTGCATCTTAAATATAACCACTTAGTGGTTTTAGACCTTATCTGTGGTTTGAGATCTTGCCAGCTGGAGTGCTTGCCAAACTGCTTTGGCCAAGTCTCAGTACATTTTAAGTTCTGATGGCTTGTTTTATATAAAAAGATGGTGATATGCGTGTTGTACTCTTTTGGTAATGGCAGGAAAATGAATATTAAAGAAAAAACAAGGTGCCTCTGGAATATAGTCAGTTAGGAAAATGACCTCATTTGGAGTAGAGATTAAAGGGATTTTTAGTTCATGCTCAAATAGAAAATTTTGAAGAAGTTTTTGTCTGCAGTACCGTCATCATGGTGCTATAATTCTGCTTTATAACCATTATAAATTAGGTAAACTATTTCTGCTCTTTCCTAATCCGGTGTTTGGGGATGTTTTGTTAGGTGTGACTGTAGAGCAATTACATGGGAGTTACAAGAGAAGCTATTGAATGTAGGTCATTTTGTACACAGCTAATCTGTAGAATTTCTTTTAATTAAGATTCAAAGGGTTTTATTCTTAAATTTTTCAACTTTAGCACCAGAAAAGCTTTTTTTCTTTTTCTTTTTTTTTTATTGCAAACAGGCATTTGAGTTCAAGAACCAAACACTTCTGTAATTGCTATGTTCACGGACCATCTAGCCCAATGTTTCAATTTGTAAAGTCACAAAAAATCAAAAACTGTGATGGAGTAACCTTAGGGCTATGGCCCAGTGTTTCACGTTCATGTACCATCACTTGGACCCATTACTGCAATTCAGAAAGTTTAAATAACTGGAGCTGTTTGTTTCAAGAATTGATTTTTCACACCAGCAGAGTTTAGATTCAGAGGAAGCCCCCCCCCCCCCCCCTTTTTTTTTAAGAAAAAAAAAAAGCAGAATGTTTAATAAACTTCAGAAATTACTTAGATTTCAGTGATGGAATCTGGGAGTTCTTCAGGTTGTTGCATACAGGTACTGAGCTGAATTGGCCTTTTGTAACCTGTGTGGTTTACTAATGCATATTTAATAAAATGGCCATCCGTAAGAAAAATGCTATGGTACAGTCCTTGGAGAAAGTAGTAATGTTGGATTGATGTTAGCCACTGACACGAGATGAGTGATGGTGTCGGTTAATGAAATTAAAGAGATCTGTAACCAGATTGTTCTACTCTGACTCATAACAGAGACTTGGATAAAAATCTATTTAGGAAATACGGATTTGAAACACAGTTCTACATTTCCAGAGTGGAGAATACAGTAGAAAATGCATTTAGAAAAGTAATGGATAATACAAAATTAGAAATGTGCAAAGAAGTTGTATAAATCAAAATGGAATGTGTGATCTGAAGTTAGTTGGGAAGAAGTATCTAAAGGGAATTTGACCAAGATTCACTACAGTTATTTTGTCTGTAATTTTGCCATTTTGAGCAAGGTTCATCTGTCATTCGTGTGCTGTCTCCTAACAGAAAGCACAAGGAACAGGCGTCCAGCAGCTTGGTCCTGCTTTTTGTGTTGAGTGTGGTACTGCACGGCGGTAAAATAAATAAAATCATTTGAACGATTGCTTTATCATGTGCTATTTCAAAAAATCATTCCTCAAAACTCACAACCAAGCGTATGGCTGCACATAAAGTTAGGGAGTTTTGTTCTTCCAACAGCACAATCGCAGTCAAAGCACTGGTTCGGTTTTGGCATCGTGCTCCAGGGCGAGTATTGACAAGTTGAGTTAGTGCACTAAAGGGCAGCTGAGCGATTAGAGGCAAAGAGACAGTCTAAGCAGAATGATGAAGACAGCTGACAAGCTGAATGAAGAAATACTTATACGAGCACGTGAAAGATATTTTAAATGGCAAAGAAGCAGTTGTCTTCATTAGTCTAATCATTACAGACATCATGAATTTGAGCAACAGCAGAGAAAGTAAATGTTTTTGGTAAGCTGAAAGCCTGTTATGTGCAAAGTAGAAACAAAAACTTGATTATTTCCCTTGGAGTGAAAAAAAAAAAATGTACATAAGTTAACTGTTAAGTGCCCATTTACTGCAGTGGGTCTCAGGTACAAATATTAATAAACATGAGCAAAGTGGATGCCTCTTCTCTAGGGACAGTGTGGGCCTGCTGTTGGAAGGCCTGCAAGGTACAGGGCGTGCAGCTTGGGCTTCGCTTGCAGAAGTCACCCCGTGAGTCTTCTGGTTTGGTGCCAGACCCCTTCAGGTGCTCCATCCAGCATGCATGCTGTACCTGGAGGTGCATAGACACGACAGTGTCAACATCTTCAGTTTTGAAAGTAGGACCAAACTAGGTCATCCCAGAGATGATGGGTGAGACCTCGAAAGGAGTATCCTTATCAACAGCCACTATTCTAAGCAGCACAGAACCGGTCACATTGGAGGAACCTTCCCTCTGTGTGGCACCAAAACCTTCCCACATACTAGCTCTGGTCAGCTCAGTGCTAACTGTCAGTGAGGTCACTGGTGGAGGAATCTTGGCCCCTGGGAGATGTTGCAGTGCTGCCAGCACTGCAAGGGACCTTTGTCTTCCAGGCATCACGTCAACGTACGGCTTCAGAGAGGATCTGTTCTCTGACAGGACAGGCAGGCTCACATCTCCATTCACGTTCGTGACCCAGGGAAACAAAAGGTCCTTCTGTGGTATCTACTTCTCCAGCAGTTGGGAATAGCTTGGATTAATAAAGCCTGGCCTTTACATTAGACAGCTATTATCCATTTTGTCTTGATTCACATACTTGAGATGTTGGTCCTCATCCTGCCCCTAATATGGCCTGTCATGAGTGGATACCTTAAGAGAGGTCCTCTAAATTCAGACATTTTTCAAACCACTGGTAAATTTATGATGTCACGAACAAACTATGTGGTATAGGCATTGAAAGGGACAGCTAGTCCCTACGTGTCATGTACTCCTTTAAATGCTCTTTCACAGAGGTGTGTTGGAATTTCACCATGTAGAGTAGGAAGCAGATTTTACCACATCTGATTGGTAGGCCTTCTACTATTCTTCACGTATTTTTGCAGACTTTCTCTTCCATGAAAGTACACACTCTGAACAGCTCAAGAACAATGTTCAGTACTGTATTAGTATCTAATCTGTGCCATCTCCAGAACTTGTCTATTCTCCTAAGTTCATAGAAGATTTCAATGTGGTCTACGCAGTGTGTTTCCCTATAAAATAGGCTCTTGCATTTCTTTTCCGGGCATGGTACAGAACGTGCAGGAAGAAGGTACAGCATCATTTTACCTGACTTTAGAGATGTGCTGAAAGGCAGTGTAAGGTATGCTGTAGCCCTTGTGTTTGAGATGAAGTGCTGAAGCTTTTCCTTCCACCAGTTTATGCAGAAAAGCTGTGAGAAAAAATCTAGTGCTCGAATGATTGCTAATTCTATGAAAACTGGAATAATCCCCAAAGACAGTATTTTTAATCTCCTTTGGCGATCTCATGCAGTTTGGTCCATCCCGAAGCATATGACCAGCCAAGTCTGTTCATTTTTGTCTTAGATGAGTAATTAGGTCATGAACATGAGCAGCTTTCAAGTATTTGCAGGCCATTACTTGTGGATTATATGAATGATAAAGATACCTTAAACCTTGGGATCTCTGTTTTGTGCTTGTACTCATAATCTCTGAGCTCTGAGTTTATTTGAGCAGTTTTTCCAAGTATTTCAGACCGTTACCTTACCTGATTTTTTTTTTAATTCTACTTATACAAGATTAAAATACTATTTTTTTCTTTGTAGCCATTTCCATTGGTTTCTTCTTCACGATGGTTAGTGAAAAGGGGTGAATTGACAGCGTACGTAGAAGACACTGGACTTTTTTCTAAAAGGACTTCTAAACAGCAGGTGTACTTTTTCCTCTTTAACGATGTCCTCATTATCACCAAGAAGAAGAGGTAAGAGCTTCACCAATGTAAAATCGTCTCTCTGTTCAACTCCTTGCATCACAGAGAGAGCATCTGAGTTATCTTTTAAATTTTGATTACTTTTGTGCGTGCCTCACCATACGGGAAATGAGAGCCAAAACTTCCTGGCTTTGCCAAACTTTATTGCATCCACAGCATTTTTGCATGTTTGCTAGCCATCTGCTTTTTTGAAAGAATGATTGAGATTCAGAGAGACCTGGTACATTTGCAGCATAAAACAGGAGGAATTGGATTAAACATGTGTTGAAATATGGATTAAATTAATTGTGTTACTTAGTCAAAACTTGCGAAACGACTTACACGTTTCAATACACCATGTGCGAGAAAGTAAATGAATTATGAAGATATTTGAGTTTCTAACATTGCTCTATCAGACTGCATTTAGAAATTACAAGTAAATGCTTGTTAAATGGGATTTAGTTTTTGCAAACTTGATTGAAATTTTGAATTGTCAAGCAAATTCAAAAATTTATCCTCGATGGCTTAACAAAGGGAGATTTTGGGGGGAGGGTAAAGTGATTTTCCTTCCCCTCCATGCTTTACCATGTTGGACTGTTTTTGAGAGAGATTGATGGGAAACTGCTTCTAGTAGTCTGCACTTAATATTTTTCTCTAGATTTGTGGGGAGGCTTAAAATAATTTAATGGAATTTACATCCTCTGCTATTGCCGTTAAATAATACTTGATAAACTTTCTTCCTGAGGCTGAAAACTGTTTTGAATAATAGGTTTGCATTTGCATTGATCAGTTGAACCAAGCGCCAGCTATTTTTAAAAGATACTGTTCTGTGAATGTTAATTTAAATCAGAAATTGAGAAATGAGAGAGAATATTAAATCTGGAAGAGAATGAGTATTTCAGCAAATAGAAAGATAAATAAAAATGAAGGAAAAATATATTCAAGTCAAAGAACTTTTATGCAGATGAGCAGAAAGGCGAACAGAGTTCTCCCCAGCTATCTTAATACTGGGAGCCCGTTTCTGAGATTCAGTGTTTATCAGAGTTCACGCTGCAATGTTTCTTTGAAAGTCCCTTGCTAAATCCCTGGCAGCAGATCAGAGTTATGCCTCATGTTTTTAAACTGCGCGTTTGTTTTCTCACGGGATGGCTCTCAACGTATTGCTGCCTTGGTAGCTAAGTAAATGTCTGGGTTAGGAAAACAATGAAGAATCTATTATCTGTGTTGTTACAGTGTTTATTGGTTTCCTATGTGATGGCTCCTTGTCCAGATTATAAAACGGATTTTTATAGCAACATATTTTATTCAAACTTTGGATTTAAAACAACTTCCAGCTGTTGGAATTGAAATGTCATAACTGGGCCCAGAAGCCAAAATTAAAGAAAACTTGGTGTTAATGAACAGATTTATCTGTTCACCTCAAGAACACCCCCAACAAACTAGGTAGGATAGAAAAGGATTGATTTGTGTGAACCTCCCAGATATTCCAAGCACAAAGCTTACGCTTTACCCGAGTGGATAAGCATATTTGTAATATTTGAGCTTTTGGGGATCTGTTCTTCTGCCCACGGCGCTGCTGTGGACACCATGGCAATGGACAGCAACACTTGTTGACAGTTGAGTTTTACATGCTTGTGTTTTAGTTGAGGAGTTCCTTTCTCAAAAGATTCTTAACATTGCACAAAAAAAAAATCACTCGACTGTGCTAAAAATACTAATTACTCAGTGCTCCAGTCATGCTGCTCGATCCTTTCTCCAAAAGTGAACCCCCGGCCATCCCGGGGAGCAGTTTGCCGTATAAGTCGACGCAGCACGCGGGCGGACGGCTCGGAGCCGCCGTGCCTCCCAGCTCCTCGGGGCCCACGCCGCAGCCCAGAAGGGTCAGCAGTCCGAGGACAAGGGGCAGCAGTGGCAGTGCAGCAAGGCTCAGCAAATCCCTGCTCACGGGCTCCTTTCAGGAACGATTTCCATGTGTCAGAATCATCGCTGCAAGAACCGCATTTTGAATACTGAGTGAGCAAGCGTTCCCAAAACCTTTTTATAATTAGAATTACTACATTTTGGCTACACAAAGATAAAGGGTGTGTTGGTGTATGCTTACAATGCTCCAGAGTTCTTATGCTTTAACTTTAATGATGCTTTATTAATCATAATCTTCCTCAGCTGCCATTTCACCTTTTGAGTGAAGTTGCAAGGTTGGGCTGTGTTCTCTGCCCCCTTCAGTAGGTTAA
Source organism: Oxyura jamaicensis (assembly GCF_011077185.1). Lineage (NCBI taxonomy): Eukaryota > Metazoa > Chordata > Aves > Anseriformes > Anatidae > Oxyura > Oxyura jamaicensis. The sequence goes on along the minus strand of NC_048901.1, from coordinate 24,857,678 downwards.
GTGGAAATTAGCTACCAAAATTTCTTCCTTCTTAATGGACACTGAAGGTAATACTCTGACACGAGGAGTAATAGGCAATATATTTCACATCTTAGAGTTCTATCTGCTTCGTGATTCACATGGACTGCACTACAGTTCTTGTTATTTGTGTCACGTTTGGGAAACTTGCTTTCTCCTGAGCTAGAGAAGAAATGATTTCACATTGCACAGAGTATGATGACATCGGTGCCTTTTTAAAATATTGGTTATTTACTTTATGCATGCTGCTTTTAGGTTGGTACATATTTCCTTCAGGATGAATTTTCAGCTTTCCTCTTCTAAATCTCAAACCCAGATAGAAGCATCATCCTTCTTATACATCCCTGCATGGCTGATGAGTGTAACTGCTGGGTTTAGATATCCATTTGCCTGCTGCCAGGCATGGGGGAGCTTCCATAGCGGGCACTTTACAGCTGCCCTCGGGGAAGAGGAGACTGGGCTACAGGGGATGCAATTCTCTGACGCCTCTGGCAGACCTGGAAGCTTACACTGCAACAAGGTTCTGCTAAAAAGGGGACACACGGCTAGTTTTGAACTTTGCAAAAAGTCATGTTCCTCCTTTTTTCCAACATGCCCTTTTGCAGTTGTGGTGGCATGTTCTGAACAGTAACGCTCAGAGCTGCCTATGAGCTGCTCTGCACTCTGCGGAGCTCAAGAGAGCTCCAGAATTAATGAAGTCCTGTTGTGTCCAACTAAAGTAACGCTGCGGATTGAGCTATTCGGAACATCAACCAGCAGCGTCCTGAGTGCTTGTAGAAGATTTCAGATGAATAGCAAAGAGACGTATATTTTTGCGTGAGGATACATTTATTGAATATTCTTCTCTCCCACAATATCCCCTAAGGACACCACTAGAACCCCACCTGTTTTCACGGCTCTATGGCTTGTCAGCTCCTGAGATTGCCTTGACACTGGAATGCAGCTGGACCTCATACACTGGGAATCACCCAAAGGTTACATACTGCTTGGGAATGTTACCTGTTCACAGCTGCTTGAAAAAACATGCTTTTTTAGCCAAGACGCCAGGAATGATTTTGTAACTAAAGTAATCGTGCTAAAAAAGTGATTTAAAATTGCTGAAGATTTATAAAGGACATTTACTGCCTTTTTTTTTTTTATATATACATGTGATAAAGGAAATAGGGAGAATCAGCACATGCTTTCTGCTAAAGAATAGGTGGCCTAGAACTGAGGTCTGGTCTTCATAAAAGTGCCTCCAAGATGCGCAGGCCTTCCTTGCGCAGGGACATGAAATAGTCCTGTTGTTCTGTTCTGCGTCTAAATAAAAGTTTGGCAAAAAGTTCAGCCGTAAACTGGAGGTGCGCGTTGGCACGTCTGTGTTAGCCGACTACTGCGATTTTAAAAATGTGTTAAATGTCCCTGCTGTTCCTGCGCTGCCTGGTGGGAAGGTTCCGTTCCCATTTCCAGATATCTGCTCGCTCCGGCTGCACGGCCTTCAGGCAGCTGTGCCGCCGTACTGCTGGGCAGGAGTCTGGGGGCCGCCCGGAGAGCGCAGGGGTAGAAAGATAAAGGCTCCTCTATAGCTCAAAGCAGGCTGTTCTGTTGAATGGAGATAAGAAGAATTTGTAGAGGGTTATCTCAGTTGATTAATTAGTTAGGAATGCATTCATTATTTACTATGCAAATGTATGGGCTGCATTTCTTTTTAGGTTCAGGCATCTACAGCATCCCTAGCTGGTTGTGCTAGTTCTGTCCTTGGCGAGGCAGCAATTACCTCCTTGTATAAAAGTTGTTCAAAAAGGGAACTGACTTACTAAAAACAAGGAAGGAAGGGGAAATCACACACCTGATGGAAAACTAAGCGTTATACTTAGGTGTTTTTTTTTTCCTTCCTTTGTTTTACAGTGAAGAGAGCTACAATGTCACAGATTATTCGTTAAGGGATCAGCTCGAGGTACAACAGTGTGACAGCGAGGACCTTACTTCTTCTCCTGTCAAGAACACTTCAGCTATGCTGTACTCCCGGCAGAGCGCTACAGTGTACCTCTTCAGACTGGCAGTCCTCAGTAACCACGCAGGAGAGAAGGTGGAGATGCTCTTGGGAACAGACACTCAGTAAGTAAATGGTTACAACTTCTGTAATTTTTCACCTAATCGTCTCAACAGGTTGTTGTGGCTCTCCCGGCTCCCACAGACAGTAGTGTGAAATGCCCAGCCTCTCTTTGGAAAGTTTAAAACAAAATGAAACAAAACAGAACAGTAGAGTTAGAAAGCAGGCAGTCTTTATGGTATCTGATCAGCAGTGACCAAGGAAGGATTACATCAGAAATGATCCTGTATTTGTCACAGGCCACACTGGTGTCCTGTTCTCAACGCTGGAGAGTTTGTTGTTCCACCTGCTGACTGCTGTGATTTCCCCTGTTTTCATTCCATTAAGCGTGCACTTCCAAAGCTAGGCAAGGTAACGGTGACAAGCCTTTCTGTTCTTTAACGATTGGCAGAGAAGGAGAATGCGCAGCTTGTAAAAGATCCTAGATAGAGGAATAAATATTTACTGGAATAAAATAGAGTCTCTCCAAACCTGGTTCATTTTCTCATGGATAATCTTGGCATGAGCGGGCTCAGTGGTTTTAAGTCCGTGTCATGTTACTGTCGTTCTCTTTTTTTGGTGTCATGTTGTAGGGACAATAGCAAATTGAGTACACATGCTAAAATTATGTAAACTGAAGTATCTGTTACTAGGTGCTATTGTTTTACGTCTTCAGACCAAGAATTAACTGTGCTCAGAGGCTGCCAGTTCCCTAGCCAGTGAGTAATGGCGTGGCTGTGCTTTGCACTGTGTGACTCTAATACCATTAGGATAAGTAAATTGAGAGCCCATTAGAGGGTAGAATAGAAAGGAGAAGTGACAAAGCTTCACTTGTATGTAGCACGGTGTGGTCTGAAAGAGAGTTCTCATCACAAAGCCACGTCTGACTTTCTGCAAACATTTTGCTGCCTCTTCCAAATATGCAGCTAAATGGCAAAGTACAAAGCAGGTGGTGCTGTTTTTTTCCCCAGGTAATGCAGGAAGGAACAAAAAAAGGAACTAAAAAAAATACATTGAGGTAATGCAGAGGGAGTCTGTGCTGGTGCAAGGTACAGTGAACTACAGTCGTGCGTTGCTTCAAGGTGCTGAAAGATTATCTGGGATAGCTTTGTATGAAAATGCTTCTCATAAACAGGAACCAAAAATCTTAGGTTTAACACTTCTTATTTTTGCAAAAAAAAAATGGAGAACTGATATGACCATTCCTAAACAGTGAAGACTTCTTGTTGCATTTTAGTTGGAGGGGGTTTTCATCAGAGGGAAGGTGTGTTAGTCAGTGTAATGTTGCTGAAGACAGCAGAGTATCTGAAGGGTAATCCAGGCTGAAGATAATAACACTGGATTTCTGAATCCCTTCTGGTTGTTATTGGTGAGGCAAACGTGCCAGGACTGCAGGACAGGGATTTACGGGGGATTGGAGGGGGGAGCGTGGGGAGAAGCTTGTATGTGCAAAATTAAAGGTGGTGTTTTCCAAACTGAGGCTAAGATGCAACCATTTGCTTCCAGCAAAGAGCAGACTGCAGGCTGTCAGAGCTCTCATTTGCAGTCCTCACTTAGCGTCAAGATAATTAGCTCATTCTAATTAAGCCAAATCTAGTAAAAGTTAATTATTGTTCTATTTGCTTCTTACAGTAGGATGACCTCAGGCTTTAGTGGCGGGTAATGTAGTTTAAAATTACTTTAAAAACAGAGTAAGCAACGTAGCTGTCATTAACCTTTCACCTTGCCCTGGATGCGTTTTTCCCGTGCGAGGTTCAGAGGCTCCAGGCACAGCCCATCGGGACCCTGCTGTCTTTGGAGCTTGTGGGGGTCTCTGACTGCCCCTGCCTGGGACAGCACCGGGTCTCGGGCACTCTTGGTGTTAAGGTGCTGTTTTTATTAAGCATCACAATACCTCTGTAGTTACGTGCCTTTTGTATGGCATAGCTCAGCTTCTCTGCATAGTGTTTCTGACCTCCGTTGCCTGCATACACTCCGAGTTTAAATTGTAAAGTGCTCAGTTTCTGAAACCGTTTCATTTGAGCCTGTCGAAGTCTCTGGATCATTGCTGAGAGCCCAAAGACGATTGTGGACAATGAAGGTTAGTTACCCAAATACTACAAATATGACAATTTGAGGCACGTGGTTGGGGCTTTGGGTGGTCCTATGTGGACCAGGAGCTGGACCCTTGTGGGGGAATGCCATGCTGCCCGGCCACGTGGGATAACTGGGGGCAAATCTAAACATAACACAGCGTACTACGAGGCAAACGTTGCCGTTATGGTGTGGGTAGGGAGGTTTTCTTAGCGTTAATCTTGACAGGACGACCTTGGATAATCTGACTGCAAAGATTCATCTAGGACTGCTCTGGCATTTTTTCTGCGCTGGTTCCTCCCTTACTACTTTGAAGTCTCTTATCCTGCTCGTTATTTTGGCAGCGGGGCATTTCTAACAAGCGCTCCGGGTGCAGGGGGCAGGATTAGCCAAGGACATGAGCACGGGGCATCCCGCGGCGCGGCGGTGCAGCAAACATGAACTGAGTGCGTTGGGCCCAATGCTGAGCGGTGCTGTCCCAGGGCAGCTTTGTGAATCCTGCACCGCAGCGGTCGGACGGTGCGGGAGCGGACACGGCCGGGTGAGATGGAGGAGGAGTCTGGCACGGCCGCGGGGAGCTGGGGAGCTGCGCTGGATAGAGCTGGTCCTTGTTCTGCTGGGGCAGCGCGGGAGTGCTCCACTTCAGAAAAGGGCAACAAGCAGCGTCTTGTTCTGTCGGGTGCGAGTCTCGGAGAGGCCGTTGCTTCTCTGTGGTGCCATTAACATCCCCACAGCCCATCACAGCAGTGACAGATGGTATCTGTTCGCAGAGGCTGCAGGCGGGACACAGGACATGAAACAACGCTCCAGACGCATCCCAGCCTGGAAAAACTTACAGCTTTAGGTTTGCTTTCAAAGTTTAGAATAACTCTGAAAGAAACTATAGATCATTAATGATTCCTATTAAAGATCTCATTATAAAGTAAGCAGATGATTCAGACTCGCTTGGAAATGCGTTTTTATTGGGAAAAAAATGAAGCACATTTTTAGTTGTCTGGGCTTTTTATAAAAAGACATTTTGTTCTACAAAAGATTACTGCTTGCCTATATAAGGTTTGTAACATAAATAGCAGTCCAGCAGATTGTCTTTCAAGGGAAAAAAATCTCAGACAATACCTCCTTGATTTGAAAACTTTTTATAGCGTGTTACCGTGTGTTGTGTGCTCAGGGCACAGAAAATCCCAACTTCCTTGGAACTTCAGGCGGCCCCATTGGGTCGGCAGCGGCAGGACGAGGGCCATTTAAAGTGCTCACTGAACAGAGCGATGCACAGGTGGAAGCGAAATGTTAGTGTTGACTCCCATTTCCAGCGCAGTGTGATCCCGTTTTGTCACTCCACGTGGCTCGTGGTTCCCAAGTACAGCAGTAGAAGCACTGGGGCTGGAGCATTACGGTGCTGGTGAGCGAGGGCCGTGGCTCTTTGGTGGCCTGTTCCCACTGTCCTGGCTCTGGAACAGCGGGAATTGTGCCCGCTGCTGGAGGTGGTGGGTTAAATTACAGGGTCATTTAGCACCAGGTGAGCCGCTGGTGCTGGCATCTTCTTCTATTTGTCTCCCGGTCTGTCTGTTTACACAAGTAACATCGATCCTCTTGAAAAATACACGGAAAGCTACGGCAGGACAGACACAAAGGCTTCCCTAGTCTGGCTGAGAGCAGTGCTTTCTGGACTGGATTTTCCATATGCTCCAACACTGCCTGCTGGCGAGGGGGTGACTTCAGTGGGAGCAAAGTTGGTTCTTGTTCACAAAATACATGGTGTACATGGATTTATGAAGAAACACATATTTAGGAAGACCGTCTGGCATTATCCCATTTTTTCAAAGTTGTCTGAAAGGAAGGGTCATTTTCTTATTAAGACTGGTTATGGGAAAATACGAACCTGTAAACAACATGTTTCTAAAAATAAGAACAAAATTAAGCTTGTGCAAAATTGTGTGTTTTCTTACTGTGGTTGAAACACAAGTTGGGCACTGGTTTCAGATTTTCAAAAAATGGACAACTGCAGGAGACAGATGTTACTATTTTAGTTAAAAACTCAAGCTATCTAAAGACAGAAACAAAATTTTGAATAAAATTCAAGGGGATTATTTAATTTTGTTTAGTTATAACTATTAGTCACAGACACCAGTAGAGACGTTTACCTGCATTACTTAAAAAATAATTAAAGTAAGGGTATGGAAGATGTGATGCCAGGAAGACCCATGTGTGTATAGGCATTTTTTCTACTCTAACATGCTTAAAATGTTTAACTGTGCTTGAGGAATGTTATTACAAGAAGTAGTATCACACCTGCTGGCCATGTTTTGAGAGGAGGAGAAAGGTTATGTGTTTAGTTTTTCTTTCGGAATAAGAGGAAGAATTTAAATACAGAATCTTGAAAAGGGAGTCGTCTCGATCATTGTTCAAGAGCGTGAGTTGGGAATCTGAATTTTGTCTTTGCTGTTTGCAGGAGTGAAAGAGCTCGCTGGATTACGGTGCTTGGGCAAGACAGAGAGGGGCAGAAAACAGACAGAACGAGTAAGTTGCAAGTACTGAGATTTTTGAGCACTCTGACCTGAGAATAGGAGTGCACTGCCCCTTAGCGGGGATTTGAGCAAATACAGGCTGTATCCTCAAAAATGTCACCCTTCCTTTTCCTGGGCTACGATACTTTAATATACATGAAGCTGACATCTCTTTCTTTGAGGAGTTCTGTTTTGCCCAGTTATTTGTTTGTGTTCATGAACACTGGTCGGTTGTTTCAATGTGTTAACGAGAGCAAAGCTCCTTTCTTTCTATGTTTAACCCAAGTCAGTGTGCAGTTGCTCGGGTGGGAAGCCATCTGCATCACTTGCTGCCACCTGCGTGGTGGGTGGCTGGGGTGGGGCAGGGCATATGCTAAGAGACACTGATTTTTTAAATCAATTATATACAGGTTTGAATAGAAGATTTGAAATGGAAATACTGTAATTCAGCCTTTTCTTTTTCTTCCCCAGCCTTGACTCAGGTAGAGATCATCAGAACTTACACAGCAAAGCAGTCAGATGAGCTGTCTCTTCAAGTTGCTGACGTTGTTTTGGTTTATCAAAAAGTGAATGATGGTGAGTATGTGTTGTTAGCAACCCTCTTACCACTGCAGCTAGAAGAATTTGTTTCCTAATAGAGTTGGCCATATGATGAATAAAGGTTAAGCTTCCAAGAAAAACTTGAGCGTTTAGGTTCAAGTTTCTAAAGGACAGCCTCTGTTTAGGCAACAGATGTTTAAAGTAACTCTTCACCAGTCATAACTTACACAGATAAATCATGTATGCATCGTGTACGTGATGACACTGACTCAGACGTTCTGACAAAGTGCCTTGAAAATGACTTGAAAAGGTTTGTTGCTCCCTGTCTGTTCCCGCCTGCAGGCTGGTATGAAGGGGAACGGTTGCGGGACGGTGAAAGAGGCTGGTTTCCCATGGAGTGTGCTAAGGAAATCACGTGTCGTGCCACGATCGACAAGAACATGGAGCGGATGGGACGCTTACTTGGACTTGAAACAAATGTGTAGATGGTTTTTGCTTCTTCATGCTGTACTAGAGGATTTGCACTAACTGCTGTCAGCGGGGAATGGCTGCATGCACTACAGCTCTCACATGGACGACGTGGGTCACAGATGTGTAGAACCTGGTAACGAAGCACTGTTGTTTCAGACAGCCCTTTTTGGTTTGCATTTTGAGAGCTCTGAACTGATGCCTGGCTTGAACTGTAGCAGATTTCAACTAGAAGTAGGTTCTTAGGCAGTGGAGCTCAGCTATGCATTTTTTTTTCTCAGATTTCCCTTTCAACTTCAGCTCCTTCATCCCTGCTCTTCACTTACGCTTCTGCCACTCTTTTTTGATCATTTTGACTTACTTTCTTTTAAAATTGGACCTTGCTGTAGCAGACCGAGCACCAGAAACTCACCGACTCTATACACGGAGCTGGAGGTGAGCAGGAGCGTAATAGTGGGAGGAGTTCCTGTTCCTTAGAAACTGCAGTCATGCGTTCCCAGTACAAGACGGTGTTTAAGGGGATACTTCCCCACTGTGTCAAAATCCTTGCTTAACCTGAGCTAGAATGAAGAAGCATGTAATTCATAAGGGCTTACCTCTCCAGCACAAAGCCAGGGAGAGGCCAGATTTGCTAAGACTGAATTAGATCGCTGCAATCACTGTGGGTGAAGCTGACACAAGGTAAGAGCCAGAGACGTGCTGCTTGTGGTGGTGGCCTCCAGTGCTGGGTGTGGGTACCCAGCCATGCAGCTCAGGTGCTCTGGTGCTGCGGCGTTGAGATGATTTCTGAAAGCAAGCAAGAAGTACCAAACCGTACCAAGTACATAATGATGTTGAGGGTCTTGTTCTCAGATCTGTTTTAGCACACCTATCAGACTCAACTTGGGCTTGTTTTCGTTAAGAACAGCCTTGGTGTGAGCGGTTGTTAGCTCTTTCAGATCCTTCTGGCCGGTATCTTAGGTGTTTCTTCCAGGAATATTTTTTAAGCTCATGGGTTTCGCCAAATGAACAAGCCTTTCTGTTTTGTGTCTGCTGTCTGTCCTCAACTCTGAAGGCTCTTTTAGCGCTGAATGCCTTCTTGGCAGCATGGTTGCTTTTCCAGTACCTTGCAGTAAGTTGCACCTTGAAAGCTTAAACCACATTTTCAATACAAAGTAATTTCAGGCTGCAGAGAAGTAGCCATATGCATAACACATCAATGTGGTTTTTCCCACTAGCATCATCGTGAGTCTTAAATGCCACTGCTCTGGTTCAGAATTCAGGTGTCTGGACTCACAGGATTTTTTCTGATATTTTAAAGGATTGTATAACTGCTGGAAATGTGTCCATTTTGTTTCAGTTTTCTCCAGGTGTTTGGCTAGGGCCTTCTATTAAGTTATTGCTGGAGAGCAAGGGTTTTGACGGAGACTGCAGAAAACATGAAGTACGTTCTTCTGTTGTTTTTTGTTTTTTATTCCTTTTTGCTCTTCTGTGCTAGAGGAGATTGATTATTTCCTTCTATGGAGGCAAAAAGTTCAACTGAACTTCAGTTTACTGAACTTCCTCTTTAGCATTTGGCAGCGTGTTGAAGCCACATGCGGAAAAAGGGGGAGTTGTAAGACCTGTAGGGATCCAGGCTGCCAGGTCTCTGCTCATCTCCGCTGTACGAGGTAAGAGCACCACTGAGGAAGGACGTGGGAGCTGAGAGCTCAGCACCTTGGGTAAGGTGGTTAACTTGGTGCCTTGCGACTGCCACACGAGGCTCACAGGCAGGAGCGGAGGCTGGAGGGGAGCAGGAGCCACCCAGCTTGGTGCTGCCCCATGCACGCTGCTCAGCTCCCGAGAAGCCCTCTCACCATTGCACTACCTGCACCACCTCGATTTTTGCAGCTGCAGTTTAGCTTTGGAATTTCACAGAAAAGAAAAAAAAGTGTGAAGAAAATGCAATAAAAATGAAGTTAGTTTCAGTGCATCATTTCCTTATATCCCTGTGACAGGCTGTACTATAAAAATCTTCCCCCTTTTAAGGACCAGCTGGTAATCAGCAGGCTTCAGTACCCAGTAAATGAAAACAAGGCAAAAAGGTGTAGTACAAAGGCTTTCTTCTTGTCACAGCCCCAGTCTTTTTTTTTTTTTAAGGGTGGTGTTTATATTCTGTACTGTGGTGATCTGTGAGTGACTTTGTTTATAACCACGTACCTCTGTAACAATTGAAAATCGATGGGGCAATAATTTGTTCCAAAATTCTTACCTTGGTAGTCTGACAGGGGTGTTACAGCCTTTTGAATTAATTTATAAGTGGACTGATAAAATGGTAATGGTATAAACTGTAAATTGAACAAAGTCTTATTTAACATAGTAAAAAATACTGCTAATATTTTAACAAAGAGTTTATTGTACACAGGCAGATGTTTAACAGAACTGAATGTATAAATCCAGGCATTAATTTTATTCATATTTTTAATACTGTATATATTTTTTCATACCTTGTCTTTCCAAATAATGTTTTAAAAGCCGTTTTTCCTATTCTCAGACACAGTTCTTCAGGAATTAAAGGCAGTTACGATTTTATAGGACAACAATCAATAAAATCTTTTTAAATCCTTACTAAAAAAAAAAAAGCTTCAATTTTTCTTGAACTGCAAATTGTTAAATGAGAGTTCCTTAATGTCATTCTTGTCAGAGAGGTTAAATTTGTTCTGTAACTTATGTTTGCTTGTTTTGTTCCTGTTTTGTAAAGGTAAGCAGCACTATTGTGTCCTCCTTCATTTCTCAGACATACCTGTACACAGGAGGTTGGAGCAGGGACCAAGCACAGGCCCAGGATCCCTCAAGAACCCGCAGGGTAAGGGCACGAGGGTGCTGGGGGAAGGCACGGGGCTGCAGCAGGACACAGCTGCCACCGAGCAGCCCCCAGGCCCTTCCCTCCTGCTCAATGCCGGCTGCTCAAGCTACAAGCTTTAGGTTGAGCTGGAAAGTATAACTCATATCATTATTTACACATTATTCATGATACTGTGTAAGTACGGATCTGACCACACCAACCCATGGTGCAACGGCTTTATTCCTCAAGGATAAACCTGGAAATAATGTAGCTATGGCTGCAGAGCAAACAGAAGGTAACAGGAGGCTGCCACCTAAACTGCTGGCACTATTCAGGCCCTAGTTTACTGCCCACCCATCAGGTTCAGCTAAATCTGTCTCCCCCAGCCCCAGGGGTTAAAGGGAACAGCAGGTCTGGCACACTTCCACAGATCTGACCAGAATAGTTTTCTCAAATCACCCCACTTGAAATCCTAAAATAAGCATAATTAATCAGATGTTCCTAGATATTTGGAAGCATTCAAAACAGAATGACAGCCAGAACATTAAGAACTAAGAGCAGATGAAATAACACTTTAAAGAAAAGTATTTTAATGTAACACTATACATGGATTGCTTAAAAAATTGGAATACAATGAACTCAAAGTTTATTCCACCATCAGTTTTTATAACCACAAAGCTCCTCTAGTCTAAATTTTTCCACCAGTACCGATGATGGATGGGTACAGAAAGCAAAGAAAGATTAACTGAACGGGATGAATGGAAAAAGGTGAGAGTGTTTCTGAAGCCTTTCCTCCCACAGCACAAAGTCAACAACACATGTTTTCAAGTTAGCTTAATTAAGCTATCATTACCTGCTGTGGAAATGTTGGTGAGAAAACTGCTGCAACACCACAGTAATTACTTCCCACCCCCAAGAAAAAAAAATCTTGAGATGTTTTTACCAATAGCAAGAAGAACAGTTTAAGCACAACTAAGCAGTACTTTAGCTTCTTTCCCTTCCCCACCCCCCCAAATCTGGTAACAAATATTTAAAAAAAAAAAAGCTAGAGTTTTAGAGGACTTGGAGGAAGGACAATACATACACCAATTAACATTGCTAACATTGCATTTTTTTCTTATTTAAAAAGCTACTGTGAACACAGAATACCATGCATATACAGATATTACCAACTATTTTGAAGTAACTGCTCTTCAGTACGAGGGAATTAGCTGCTTGCCCTAAGAATTTTTCCCTCTGGCTAAATAAATGCTATAAAAAAAAAACAACGAACCAAAATAAGTGAATATGTCAGCTTTATCAACACAGATAGAAGTGTGTCAACTATAGCGCTCGTTCTGGAACCGTGGAGCATAGTTTCTGGCACTTTCATTCTCCTGTGTTGTGATTAAGTCTATAATAGCGGTCAATACTGCTGTATCCCTGGATTTAGTATCATTCCAGTCCACAGGGTGTGGGTTTTCTATTTTTTCCTGTAGAAGATCATCGAGCTCTTGTCTTAAATTCTGCAGGCAAAAAGTTTGTTGGAATGAAAAGAGACAGGCAAGTATAAACTACACAATGTTACCACAGTAAGTGCAAATCCCTGGTGTCCTGTGTTCTCCTAATCTTTATGCCTGCTGTTCTTTTATCAATTTATTACAACAGCGCTACCTTCAGGAGCAAAAGCTGCTTTTCAAAAATGAGCTTTGCCTTTTATGACCTGTTCATCTCTGGATATGATGGCCTGTTCAGCCATTAGCTGACTCTTTAAGGAGACTAAAAATATTTGGGTTAAGAAAGTCAGATGCCATTTCTAGGATCGAATAATAAACAAAGCTCTATTCAGCTCCTCTTTTCACTGAGGAAGTATTATTGCCAGCTGAAGAGCCCCATCCTCGTGTTCCATATCCACGTGGTTATTTCATGGACTGATCAGGTCATCCTACAGCTTTTGCTACAGATAACTACAGAAATGATGCTCTTCAAATCTCTTACTGTAAGATGTTTATAAGCCCTTTAAATCCACCCTACAACTCTTCTCTGAAGCCTCTATTTCTCAACATCCCCATGACATTTTCAGCAAAGGCTTTAACAGGACCTTCCTTCCAACACTGCTGAAGGCGCACAAGCCTCACGCATCAGTCCAGCTATTACACTGGAAACTCAAATACATAAATAAAACTTCCAAGTGCCTGCTCCTAAGGGAGTTCATCAGTGTTTACTTCTGCCCAGTTTATCATGTGATACAACAAGCTGGTCAGAATGTTATTTTTACTACAGCTTTAATTTGTATTCATCTACAAGCCTTCAGTAGATATCTTTCACTTACTGTGTATACTTCACATGCTTACTGGGAACACATTAAAAACATTTTGTTATCTCCCTACAGTGATACAACAACAGTTCAGCAGTAACATCAAATATAGAAAAATCTCTAGGAAGAGTTACTGTTACACTAAGATTTCTGCATATATTATTAAATACAGTTACCTTAACTAACTGCGCTATTCTGGCAGGAGACTGGAAAACAATCCATTCGTCCACAGCAATGGTATCCTGATCTTTATCCTTCTGAATGGATATATCTCCTCCAAAGAACAAGAGGCAGTACGGAGAGACTTCTGTACAATCATATAAGTAAATCTGCAAGAAGACAAAATTGTCCAGTCACCCCTGAAAGCACATTAAATGACATCACTAACCCTTAAGAAACTCAAAATGGAATTCCAGAACATCATTTTTCAATCATTCATAGATTTGCAAAACAAATTTGAAGCAACTCAATTGGAAGAGCTAAATAAAATCAGATTAAATGGGGGCAAAAATGGTTCCAAGTACAGTCCTTCACAGAAAGCCAGAAAGTGGTGAACTCCAGCTAATAATTCCATTAGTAATCAAGCAGGAAAAAGAAAGCTTGCAAACTTTTTTTTATTTAAAAAAAAAAAAAAAAAAAGGCAGAAGCAAGAATCTAACAGAAGTTAGTATACTAGTTATTTGTGGAACAATACCAGCAAGATCCCCCAGAACTGAATCTGATGGCAAGTAAAAGAAGTGACCCAAAACATGAAGGCTTCAAACAAAGCTGCTGCATACCTTCTGGGCCACAGTAAGAGACACTGTTCACAGCCCTGGATCGAACACATTAAAGAGCTACAAAAATAAATAACAAATATAAACCATGACATACACTGCTAGTTCTCATCTTCAAATGGTACACAAGCCAGTTATAATGGAACTCCGTCTCTTCCACATTAACAGATTTAGGATGTATATTAACTGTTCCATCTGTCTTGGTGCAAACTTTCACCCTGAAAGAAGAGTAGTTTTAACATGGAAATAAGATACTGAAAACGTAGCAAAACCACATCCCAAGTTAAAAACCCTCCAATTCTCCACCAGTGTTCTGAGCTCCCCAAAATAAGGGCATTTGAAGGAACTTCAATTTCTTTCTTCAGAAGATTGCAACTGAATCTACAGAATTAATTTCCAGATACCCCTATCTCTGTGCTTAAGTTTAAATTCAACTCCTTAATAAACCCTGTTGTTCTCTCAAGCAGAAACGACACGCGGCACTGAACCTTCCTGGCAGCTGATTTATACCTGGCTCCACCACACGGCTAAGATGCAGTGACACAGGATCTCCCGTCACGTTTGCAAGCTTACTCCTACATGCATCCTTGAGGTGACTGAAGCACGCTGGACTTGGTTCAAAATGGAGAATCAACTGACTAGTAGTGCCAGCTGCAGACGGACCTGAATTTAGCAATCTAAAGTAGAATTTTGACTACCTATTCTTACACCTAGCACAGAAATAATCACTTGGTTGGTTTGTTCTTTTTTTAATTCTAGGCGCAGTGATCACTCCTAGCGTGGTGCTTCTACATTATATACCCAGGAAGTTCATCCACACATACAGCCCTTCTTGTCTTAAGTCACGTTCACAAGAACATAGATATCCTTCTTGTATATACTATTACTAGGAATAACCACTGGTAAGAATAAACAGTCTGGTAACACAAGAAGTGTTAGATCAGACCAGAATCGCTAGGCTCTGTCTTGCCAAACACTATGGAAGGAAAGTTTCAATTGCTGCTGAAGACCAAAAATGATGGTAAGGCTCATTTAGCAGCTGTGTTATCAGTATAATTTAGAATTACGGATTGCTTGATAATGTCACACTAATTCCCTCACATACCAGCAGGTATGCAAATGGTCAAACAATATATTCGCTCATAAGTAAAGATCAGCAATCCCATGCTCTGATCTGCCACATTCTCAAATGAAGTAACCTACATCCTTGACTGATCTGTACAAAAAATTAATTAATGCATTTAAACCACTGCTCTGCCTTGCCAAGCTACCTAACGTAGAAAAAACCCGAAACACAAACCAACATTGTACCAAATCCTTACATTTTTCTCTTTTTGCTAAAGCTTGGCCGAATCTTTGCAACTTTTGGATATAAACCAGCACAGATGACTGCTTTGAGCAACTTCTCATTATCTGTAAAAGACAGCAAAGTAAGTAACGCAGTTCCACAAAGTGAGAATTTGACTCAAAAGCTTTCTGTTTCCTCCTACTGTTTACCTGAGTTGGTATTAGATTTGGGATCCTTGGGGTCTCTGCTATTCACAAATCCAGCTGCAAGGAGATGCTCAGCAAATTGTCCTTTCATGTTATGCAGCATCTAGGAAATAAAAAATGTCCCAGAATGGCTGTGCCAAAAGGCTCCTCCCCTTCCCCCACAGATCTGTTCCTCCACTTTCAGGCCATCACGATGTTACCTGGAGCGTATTTGAAGACAGGAAATATTCCCAGCAATAGTCTTTCTCAGTTCTGAATCCACGGCGCCGAGTCTCTTCCCAGCCCTAGAAATTCATACCGTAGTTCAAAGGCATTTAGGTGAACACATACTAAGGAAATTAAGGATATAAGGACAGACCAAAAAATCATAGGTCAATAAACAGCAGTTACATTTTTCTCCTTAAGAGAGAGAGCAAACCCTTTCAGCTCTCTGTATTATGTTACGTATGTATGTGTATATACATCCACACACCTATACATATACAGCATGGAGCAGAAAAACACAACATTTTTGAATTGAAAACTTAGTTTTTCCATGGTGAGGAGCAAAATCTAGCCAAGTTTGTCAGAACTTCATTTATTGCTATTAACAGTCTTGTGCAGCAACTCTGTTTCCAGGCCATTTATTTCCTTTTCTTCTTGCCCAGTGCTACACAGCTAAGCCTCCAATGCTTTTCCAAGTCTGCTCCAGCCTCTTGCAGGTGCCAGAAGGACAAGAATTAATGACTAAGGGATTTTTGAAGCGCAACTGGGAAACTGCCACCAAGTTCTACTGTGTTCATCCCTCATCAAAAACACGTTTAGAAACTAACGATGTCACCATGAATTTACATTTCCACCAGCATATCCACAAGAAATGAGGTTACTGAGCCTGAAGACAACACTCCTTAACACTAGAAGGGTGAAAATTAATTTGGTTTTATGTTTCTGTAGAAATGAAGAAAGAAACACTTTGGAGCATACACTGATCAGATTTTTTTTTAGATTAAAGCAAAAAACCCAAACCAAAATTTCTGAAAGAAAGAATGTTAAAACATACTTACCGTGAAAGCATTCACCACTGTCAGATGATCACTTTTTGTATTCTTTGACAGTTCCTTTCTTCTGGCATCTGCTACTTTCTCTTTGCCCTAAGAACAATTAGAACTTATAAAGTATTCCCAACTGACAGACCATTCTTCCTTCTAGCTCACCTTCCCTAGCTAAGGTACATATATACAGCAATACTTTGTACGGAACACACATAAGAAGTGATGCTACTTCCAAAATTCTGTAAGCAAAACACATGCTATTAAGTATTGTGAGGCAAAGAGTACTTATAAATACGTGATTAACATGAACGTAGGATTAAAGTTCTCTTAAACTACAACATCTCAGTAGTGTCCTAATATTCTTATGAGGATCTTAAAATCTTATCTGTAATGCTCTTCTTAGAAACTTTACCAAAGGAATGACGAAAGGGTCTTTGAAGCTGAGGCTTGCTGCAATCGTAAGGACTGGATCCAAGCAACAGAATAAAGCTCCAAAGAGAATCATTTTTCCAATATGCGGTTCAACTGGTAATCGTGCTAAATGTACACCTAGTGGAGTCAGTTCCTCTTGTCTGTCCAAAGCATTCTGTCAGAAAACAAAACAAAATCATAACTGCAGTGTGGAGGATGCAGCTAGCTTTAGTATGGTCAGACAGCAAAGTGATTGTGCCAGTTACAAAGAAACAGAAACGTTCAACAGATTCAAGAAAAGAGCAACCATCTTTAATTGTGTTTCATGGTTTATTGGGCTCAGTGTCTTTCTGGACCAAAACTATGAAGACTAATTAACGCTTGAATGTCTTCTTCTGGTCAAGCTTATTTTTAGACTTGTATATTCCCTTCAGTGTCGCTTCTCATTTCATTTACTTTTCCCTTTGCTACTTTACAGCCTTGTCACAGAACAACAAATACATTGAGTTTTATCTAACATTTATAGAATGATGACAATAAATACAGAATGATGACAGTAATACTTTACCAGCTCCATCAGATGATTTATAGCCAACATTACAGCATCACGAGATGGCGGATCCATTAGTTTGCTCAGAAAATAAGCAATTCCTCCAAGCTTTAGAATCTGAAAGAAAAAAACAAAAACAATAAAGACAGCTACCCACCTAAAATCAAGACGCAGTGATCACACTAGTGACAAAACGTGTGAATAATTCACAGCTTGAATTAGGATTTCAACAATTAAGAAGAAAGGACAAAATAAAGACATATTAGTGATGAAATTTTAAACATCTATTCTTCAGTATGTTGCATATGGTATTCCTTATGCACGCATAGGAATTCCGTAAAAACTGCCAAAAAAAATGTCACCCATGTCAGTTTTAAAAGAATTTTACCAAAAGGAAGTTTTTAAGAAGCCTTATCTCTCAGCTCCCTCGCATTCTCACAGAAGCAATTCTGATCTAATATTTTCGGAGGAAAAATTTGCATTCAAATTTGTGTTAGAGTTCAGCTTTTATTTCTACAACATGATTTATTTTTCTCAGGTCTGATACCATTTTGCAAACAGTTACCTGCAGCTATTAATCGCATACATTGTGCTTTTAGTGTAACAGAACTTAGACCTGAAGACAACTCTAACCTCAGAGTTGCATTAATTAAATCTCTCAAACTCTTATTCCAACAGAAACGTCACTAGTATACATGGTTGAAGATGCACATGCTTACCTTGATTTGCAAGCAAAGTTCTTCCAAGGGTGTCCTCAAGATCTCAGGTAGCTGGTAATCATCTAGAAGGCTAGCACGGAGCCCATTGTACAGATGGTAACAGTGACCTGGCTGAACTCTGCAACATATTTAAAGAAATACATTCATGTTTTTTCATAACATTGTGACATTATGACTGTGTTCATTTATAAACAGTGTTCCAAAACACTTCCGGGAATTAGAATTGAAGTGTATTCAATTGTAATAACCATTTCAGAAATATAGACCCATCAATAGGAAAACAAAGGCACAGAAAATGCAGAAATCTCCCATCAGCTGCTCAAAGGGAACAATGAGGAGATCAAAGAACTGCATGTCTGAACAAAAGAAAAAGTATTCCACGAGATATTTTGAGGAGGAGTGAAATTTTAAATATTTGGTATGTATCTAAGCAATATTAATTTGAAGGCAGTTTTCATTTTAATGTATCATAGCCTCATAAGTGAGGTGTGAATGCAAACGCTATCAAATTTGAAAAAATGCAGGACTTATTCTTCTATAATAAGGAAGGAAACTCATGACTGAAATGCAGCACAAGTTATGCCAGTTTCTTAGGAAAACAACAAACCATTCTTTCCCTAAGAACAAGAGAGTTGTACTAGTATCTGCTTCTGAACATGGGATTAACAAACCTTAAGCACACATGAGCTTAAGACCGACTGAAACTTAACATCACAAAGGTTTTCTAACTAGCCGTTATTCTTACCTTCCTGCTCGACCTTTCCTTTGCTTGGCATTAGCTTTACTAACCCACTCAGCTGCCATTGTGCTAATGTTGTTCTGGGTATCAAAGTGAGTTTCCTTTATCTTTCCACCATCTATAACGAACACCACATCATCTATTGTAATGCTGTTTGAAAAAAGAGAAAAAAATGCAACTCTTCATCTTTGCAAGTTTAACCTAGGATCTTAAAAAGGTTTAGCTTCTCCCCCTCCCAAACTGCAAGCCAAAAATAAAATTTCTGTGCTTGGAATTTCATTAACTAAGCAGTTCAAGAGCAAGCTTGTTTCATTCTCCTAGGTCTGGCACCATAGAGTCACCATATGCAGTTACAGAAGTCTGTAGAGGACAGGCAGCTCACATTTATCATGTACAGCAACTGTTGTCATTATAAATCATCCATGCTTTGATTTTTTTTAAACCATTCTCAAAGGAGAATTCCAGTTTTGTCTATAGATGTGTCGGAATTTAAAGTGTTATAAATCAATGATACAAATATTTCAAAAGCATTTTGAAAAAGTTAAACAGGTTTCTATTTTTTTGTCAAAATTATAGGGTATTTTTTGGTCTGCATAGCTAGCTATTTACCTAGTCTCTGCAATGTTGGTAGCAATCACGATTTTCCTTACTCCTGGCGGGGTCTTCTTAAACACCTGTAATTATCCATGGCCCATTTATATGTTTGCCAAAACCAAACATACTCAATTAAAATTTTTGGTACTTGTGAAATGTTACTTCATTGCGTAATAATAAAAGACAAGCATACCTGAGTCTGGTTAACAGTAGGCATCAATGAATGTAAAGGTATGATAATAAACCTATCTGAAAATTAAAAATCAGTAGAAGATACAAAGTAAGCACAGATACTTTAATTATACAGGAAAATCAAGCATACAGAACAGAGAAAATATGCTGCACGTAAATCCACTATTTCCATTTCTTAGTCTGAACTGTTTTTTTACCATGTAGAGAATGGCTTTTTTTTTTTCTCTGTTTGTTAGCAATGTTCAATATGTTGGTGTTAAGTGCAGGTGGTACATCCTGAAATACATCTTATGTGCTAGAAGCTCAGAGGAATATAACCTGAATAAACTAACCGTCAGCTACAATGAAAAGGAGGGGAATGGGAAAAGAAGCCTACTTCTGGGTTGGCTGACAACTGTATATTAAGCTTGACATATTTTTCTTACAATTCATCTCAGTCTTTTATCAAGCCTATTACCACAACAGCTATACATTGCTGCTTGTTTAAAATAAGGGGCCCAGACATCTTCAAACGCATTCTATTTCTAAGTATAAACATCCGTGAACTACTCGAGCTTCTCTGTGATAAAAAAATTCATAACATTACTCCATAGAAGTCTCCCCCAAAAGCTAGTAAAACATAAAACACACAATAAACTCCTTTATACCTTTTTACTTTAGAATTTGCCATGTTGTATTACGCTGTGATGACTTGGTAAATACAAATTACTGTACAGAACATAACGTATTCACCTTTCAATTCGTTATTTAATAACTGCTCAAGTTTATTTATTAAACTGACATTCTCCTCTAGCTTTCAGTAAGTTCTCTATCTATGGAACACACACGACATGAATTATAGTAAGACCATTGGAATAGTCAAAAGCATAGTTAGGACAAGCTAGAGGAACGTGAGGTACGTAAACAAGACAAAGCGTACTGGATAGGCATGGGATATTTAACTGTCCTATTAAAATGCATCTAGGAAAAAACAATTAAAAAGAACCATCAGCAGAGTATTAGAGAGAAGTTGCTGAAGCGTCAAGCAAAAATAAGAAACTAACATAGAATGAAGAAAGAATTTAGTTTTGGATGGAAGTTATGGTAGCTATGTACAAAAAATGCCGAACACACGACAATCGTTTTGAAAGGGGAGAGAAGAAAAGTCCAGTGCAATACCAGCAAACATAGGCAAAAATAAAAGTTTGCCACTAATGCTGCTGCTAAATTTGCACATAAAATTTTGTTTTTACCTGACTTAAACATGACTTGTGACATCAATAGATCATGCAAAGTGCTAATGTTGTCCCATCCTGGAAGAAACACTAGAATTGCACCATCCTATATATGGAAGGAAGTGAATGGGAAAAGAAACAGGTTAGAATAAGTTACATGCTATGCAAAAAATCACCTACTTGCATATCGACGCATATATTTCAAGTAAGTGATACCTGAAACCTCACCGACTACAACTTGAAGTACTTTGTTTACTAAAAAAAAGTTTGTCTTGCTACACATTTATCTGAGCTTAATAAACAAAAGCTTCGTTTTCAACATTTTGCCCTGCAGCATTTCAAATGCTGCCATGTAAACACTTGAAGAAATTGAGCTGCTGTTAAACCTAAAAGAAACTATGTGTAATTTTCAGCAAAGGAAGAACAAGAGAAAAGACAGCAAGTCATCCTCATTATCTACAGCTTGAATACTCTATCAATTAAAATATTGATTTGACATTCTCAAGAATCAGAATTCTCTTCTGTGACTCAGTTACGGTGTCAGCTCTTCCACAGCTGTTTTTGAACACAGAAATGAATATATAACTTCAGGCTATGGTGTAACCTACGTATATTACCTATGGCAACAGAAGTTATTCTTTCAAGTTGGTTACTGCTTCAAGCAGACTCCCTCTGATAACAGTGTACCTAACAGTATTAAACAAAAAATCTTTTACTGGGACTCTAATCAGGATTTTTAGCTTCAGAATGTGGTGGTTTTGTATTTCAAGACCTACCTCCTCTAACACAAACAACAGAAAAGCAGCTACAATTTGAAATAAAGACTATGTAAGAGTTACTATACCGGTCAGAGCCTCACAGAAACCTAAATATGTAGGCTAGTAAAGTTCTCGATGCATTTTTACATTAAAAAGTAACTAGTTGCATTGCCATTATATCTGAAGCACATTCAAGGATGACTACCAGTGAAACTGTAATGACTACAAAGCGTGACGAGCTGTAAGTAGGAAGAGTTTCCTAGCTGCACATTTGGTAAACATGACTGAGTTTTCATGTATCCTAGCAGAATTCTCATCTTCACAACAGCTAAATTACATTCAGATTACTCAGGCAGAAAACCATTTAAAGCCTATGGCACACTGTAGATGAGGGAGTGAATATCAACTCTAAGCAGTTATTCAAAATAACTTAGATACTTGCTACCTTTTCAACATGGAACTTACCCCTTTGTTTAAAAACACACAGTGTCTGACCACGTTCTAAGCTCAGGGTTAAACAGGGTACTTAAAGCTGTTAGATTACTTTTACGGGAACAAAAACCAGAACTAACAACAAAATAACCCTTCTTTATATGTATGTAATAGACCAAAATAACTACCAGCTTTGGCTTTCTCCCCCAGCCACTGACCACAATTCAGTCATAGTATGAAAACACGATGATACAACACAGAAACATACCTCTTCTTCCAAAACAATGTGTCTGATAAGTGCTGCTATAAGGTCAAGATCAACCTTGTCATCGTCCATCATTTCCAAGGCATCTATAGTACTTGCTGAATACCTACAGGAAGCAAAAGCATGCATATTGGTTACTAACACACAGTCATGCACTCATGTCTGCTGGAAGGTTCTGCAATCACTCATCTGCGTAACCTACAATTTCTTTCTTTCTTTGTAGGTACAATTGAACAGGCATGCTACTCTGGAGACTTATTTTAGTTCAATTATTGCCAGTTTAGAATAGTAAGTTTAAGAATTATGACTGAACTGTATTTGGAGCATTTACAAGATCTCTTTGGGTTATGGATCTCTCATGGATTATCTAGGATCTAAATAATCTGAGTTTACCCTTCAACTTATCCCTCCCTCGTAGTTAGTACAGAAGGCATCTCATCTGCTCATCCCTTTCTTTTCATGAAACCCAGTACCAATTACCAATTTGCTCCAAAGACCTGTCTGAGAAAGGGATGGACAAATAGAAATGGACAAGCAGAGCATGCGATAGAACAGAGCACTGAGGACTTGCTCCTTTAGGAAAGGGAGGGAAAACAGAGCCACCTATGTTAGTTATTGTTGTGAAGTTGGAAATATAGGAAGTCACAAGTTGCAGAGGTAAAATAAGACAAGAGAAAAGAAAGATGCTGTTCCTGAAATAAATTTGTCAGGCTACCTAAGTAATCCACTTACTCAGATACCAAAGCAGTCAAATGCTGGCAATCAAAGAGAATGTCTCAAGCACTGAATCTCTGCTGGGTGCTGAAGAGGCAAAGTTATTTAGCTTGGTTTTAAACCACTCTTGAGAAGTATTAAGATGTTCATTAAGTTAACAACACTTAATGCAGAAGAGTGAGAACAACCTGCCCCGCAGCTGCCTTAAGTATTCTGGCCATCGTTCCCTGTAGATTTCCTCTTTTTCTTCTTTTTCTGGTCTGCTTATATGCCCTTGCATGAAGCCTTTCTTCCACCGTGGCCGACGGTCTGTGTTTTCTGGCATATACCTTTAAAGTTAAATAGGAAATATAATTAAATTTTGAAACTAGTCATTTAATCCAGCTGCACAGCAGTTTTCTAAACTGTGGACAATATACAGTACTTTAGCTGTACCATGTAATAGGATTCTAGAATTTTTTTAAAAAATTACAGATTTTCTTAATTACAGAAATGATAGGTACTGTCTCCAGTAAGCATGAAAACAAGTAAAAAATAAATATCAAAGACTAGCTTAATTTACCACCTGAAAATTCACCACACTGAATGAAAAAAACAGAAGTTATTCTCCTCCCCAAGCCTACATTTCCAGGTTGCTACAAGCCTATTAGTGTAAAAGCTACTGAACTTCCCTCTAAAGGCTTTCTGCAACAAGATGTCCAGTGAAAGTTCACTCCTGAAAACCACAACTAATTTTTCAACAGGTTGTTTATACTGAGACAATCTTCAAAAGGACTTACTAAGTAAAATGAAAAACAAACAAAATACTATCTATACTGGTGCTGAGAAAATACACTTACCTCAACTTCTCAATTACATCTTCAAGAAGATACTCCACCACTGGGAAAGTGAACCCGGGTATGTGAACCATTGGACAATTATCTATTGAGAAAGACATAAGTCACTTTTAAACAGCAAATAGTGTTCTGAAGTACAAGAGTCAATAAACATTCTTCACTATTTTTGCAATATAGTTTTCAAGTCTATAGGCTTTTCTTCTCCCCTTTAAATTCTCATGGAAGATGTCACATTCATTGCCGAAGGAAGTGACTGAAAAAAGAAAGCATAGGTAGCAAGCAGTATACTGCTCTCTAGCACATCCATCTGTTTCCAGTTACAGGGCGGCACTTGAAGAATGAAGACCTAAAGGCTTCGCTCTGTTTGCCCACTCACACTATGACTTCTAAAATATGGTGAACATTAGAAGCCTAAATCACTTAGAAGGAAAATTTAAGCATTTAACCTACCGAAGTATTCCGAAAACTTCTCTGCGTTTAAAGTAGCACTCATTAGTATTACTTTCAGATCCAAACGAACATTCAAAAGATCTTTAATAATGCTCATTAAAACATCTGATTGAAGATTTCTTTCATGAATTTCATCAAGGACTACGTGACTAATACTGGACAAATGCCTAAAATAGAAGAACAAAAAGTTAAACATTTGCTTTTAGCAAAAGTAAAAAATAGAGCAGAGACTAACAAGAACAGGTCATTAGTCAAGTCATTTAATAATTGTATTTAGTTTCTAATAAAATAGAAAAACTTACTTATCTGACTGGAGCCACTGTAGGACAATTCCTGTGGTACAGTATAAAATTGAACCTTGTTTCCTTGGTAATCGACTGGAAGAAATACGTCAAGAATTCTTCAGTTCTCTTTATTTTACAAAGTACTTAATAAAAAGTTTAAAATTAAAATACAGGTAGTTGTTATAGGCATTATGAAGTGTGCCTCAATCTTGAACTTGTTCACAGTTCAGCTGGGGGAACAAGGGTTTCGGCCAGAGTCACAGCATTTTTGTTGATGGGAAATGAACTACTTGTAGCCTGACAGAACCTCTGACTTCATTTCTCATCATTTCTACGTTGATCTGCTGACCCCAAGTTCTCGCAACTATCTGAACTCAGCACAGATGGCAGCTAGAAGCTAAATACACAGCACCGTAACGTTCTTGATTAAACATTAAAGCGTAAGCGAGATTCTATAAACTAGTGCTTTAAATCAAAGTGCTGAAAGGACTGAACTGTCATCTCTCACCGGCAGGTTTTCCATCAGTGCTAAGTGAGGTTTTGTTGTTTGCCAGTAACATCCCAGGTTAAGTTTTTCAAATTACAGATCACTGCAAGCGTAGTAACTTTTGTTCTATGGCACTAGCTCTATGAACTCTTGTTAACAAGACTGAATTTATTACCTGACCTTAATGGAATTACTCATTTGATAACTATAACAAATACATAATTCTACCCTGAATGGCTTATATGGCTTATAGCATCCTCTCCTGTAGCATTTTAATTTTTCCTTGAAATTAATTGATTAGGGACATCGCTTTTAACCTCTATGTATAGCAAAACCTTCCAGAAGAATTGAAAAAAGGACTTACTAGTGAAAGTACAGCTTAGTGCTAACCAATCCTGCCAGCCTGAAGTTCAGAACTGACTTCACGTTACAACCTCAAACGACACGTGCTACACAGAATACGATAACCACGCTCAAACGTTTTGGTATTTTTCAGAAACTTTATTCCCTATACCACCTATTCAGAGGAATGTCTTTTGGAGAAAATAAGAGAATAAAAGCACTTGTCCCTGTTAAGAACTGCCTCACAATTTTTTCTTTTTGAATAAATACCGCTTTACATGAAGGAACAAGAACTGTCAAGAGAGCCTCTTACCTCTGAAGACGAATCTGGTATCCTGTACTCTTGCCATTACCACACGCTTCTGCCCTTTCAGCAGCAACTCTCTCAGCCACCTTCAAAAAAACAACAGCGTGTTAAAAAACAAAAACAAAACACACAAGACTGATCTACGACTTAGCAACTCATCTACTCATCAGTAAGAAACACCTAGAACCAAGATGCACTGTAAACAACAATAGAATGCCCTGAAAACATCTTTTCCCTTTCACTGAGAGCAGTGTTTCCTGTCAGCAACTCAAGAGCCGGTTGGCTGGCAACCCAAGACACGTTTTAGAGAAACACAACCACGCAGGCATCAGCAGTACGCTCCTCCAGAATGCACCACCCCTTCCAGTAGGGCCAGCTTTTCCTCACGGAGAGTGAGGTTCTATGCTCATTTGATACTTAACTATAAAGAAGAGCAATTAGAGTGCACTGGAAAGCCAAGCTTGTTCTTGCTCGTTAATATATTTCTAAAGAGCAACACAACACTACTGTTTGTCTTACTTCACGTTTGCACTGCCCAGTCCCTTAAAGCCACCAAGATAAAGCACGCCTACATTCGAGGAAAAGGGAGCATACGGTGCCAGTACTCTCGCCACTACTGAAACTGACGAAGTATCAAATTAGCGTGTATTAATAAAATTGTTATTTGGAATAGAATCTATTAAGACTGAAAAAGAATAAACAAAAAACCTTTCCTGTCCGCTGCAGGCAGAATGCTCATCTTGAACTTTACAACTAGCCTGGTAACATCCAAAAGTAGAACATTTGAGAGGTGCACAGTATCTATCTGGTCACGTGGACAATTTTAAGACAGTAATTTTATCTTGGACTTATGGTGGAGATGACAACAAAGAAACACACCCACAACTGTAAGAAATCAGTTACTCAGTTTGTCAAAGTGGCACTTACTGAGATAGCACTGATCCTCCTGGGCTGAGTACAAACAATCCTGCAGGTAGACCCTTTCCCTCGCTCTATGTAGTCATCCAAGATGAACTGCGTGACTTGTGTGGTCTTTCCACAGCCGGTTTCGCCACTTATCACAGTTACTCGATTATTGTTTATAAGGTTTACAAGTTCCTGTTTCCAAACAAAGAAAACATTTGCAAGTATTATTGTCAAAAACAGATTTTAGAAGTATTTTGATAATTCTCTACTACTGTGAACTTAAAAGAAATCACAGCAACCTTATACTCATCTGTTTCTGTTAATACTGAAAGCTCTGAAAGCTTCAGCGCCTTCATAAAAGGCAACAAAGGCTTCCTCTTACTCCCAATTTTTTCTCCTTCTTCAGAAGAGAAATGAATCTTTCTTCAAATTAAACATATGCTTACCTGTCTCATCCCATACGAAGGGAGTTTCTCTCGGAATCTCTGAGAAAAGAGAAAGTAACAGTACACGTTTTCAAACACCTGTTCAACACTGAAGTAACATTAACAGATTTCATCCATGATCTGGACGAAACAGATCAGTAGCATGACAAGCTGCTCAGCCAAGACTGAACAGGCCCGCTAGAAATGAATTTAATTCCGTGCACGTTCTCAGTTTCACTAAGTGTACCAGAAATATTTAACACCAACAGCTCTGTACACAAAGAGGCAGGCATACGCAGTTCAAGGACTAGGGCCTTGAACAGCAGGCCTCCCATCTGACAGACAGGTGCTAAAACCGTTTCCTGTACAGCTTTATACATGGCCATTACAATAACCTCACCTACATTTCGAAGAGGTGCTCCTTCAGAGCCCATTGCCCTACTTTTAATTTTACACACAAACGCAGAGATAAATTCTATGTAAAAAAGAGAACTGAAAATACATATCCAACTACCCAGTGCGAATACTTAAAATTTTGGATTTTAAACAATCAGAAGTTATCACTGACAGTCTAATTTTCAATCCCTGTCCCGTTGACAAGGATGCGTTTTGTAAATTCTGATGGCATTTTTTTGCTACAGTAACATCTTGACAACGTTAGACTAAATTAATTACAAGAAGTTGTGTTTTCTACTTAGTTCAATTTATGTAAAAATAAACCCCAAAGCTTTCTCCTTAACACAGGGGAAAGTACCTGCATTTCAATATATCTAGGATCAGATTTCTTCTTTCTTAAATCTTCTATGAGTTGCTCATCTAAATCCGTATCTCGCTGATTTTTTTCAAATAGATATTCCACATCCCGATCAAGGAATGTTTTTTCCAAGACTGGTCTCTGTCTGCTAGGAGCTTTTTCAGCATCTGGTTTCACTTTCACGGGCTGTTCTGGAGTATTTCTGAAATAAGGGCAAAGAACAGAAACTTCAAAGGTTACCCAATATATGCTTGGCCACTGAGAAACGTACACTGAAGAGTTCAGTGAACCACTCCAGGCAGATCTGGTTTTGGGACGTTACACCCCCAAGTTATTTGACCCCTAAGCTGAAGGCAGTACGACGTACATCGTAAGAACAAAAAGCCATACAACAGGATCACGTCATCAAAAAATGTACAACAGGATCTTCAAATGTAACGGGTTCTTTTGAATCAAACAAAACTAACGTACTAAGGGAACGTCTCCAGAGAACTGCTGCTTAATGGTCCATCAGAACCACCAGCCTGTTGCTGGATCTTTCACCAAAACCCAAACCCACCACACCGGCGTACTTAAGGCAAAGTACGTGATCCCCCCCCGCCACCTTTTTACTGCCTATTTCAATCCTTTCAGAAAAGGCGTCAAGAACAGGCCCTATTGCATAGAGGCTGAGAAAACCTCCCAGCACTGCAGAATGCCAGAAGAAGGATGACAAATGCCACCTGTGCAGGAGCGCTCCCAGAGGCCAGGGGAATTTGGTCACTCCATAACACGCACCCCCTGCTGTAGACCCGGGGATAAGTTAAAGAGTTTTACGACTTTAGGTAAAAACCTAACACCCCAAACTCAACAGCAGCCTGGAAGAGAGCCTTGCAGCAACGGCTAGGGGATGGCTGCGGCTGGGCCAGGAGCATGCACAGAGCCAGGAGACGTCTCCCAGCGCACCTCCGGACGGTTTGTGCGATCGGATACGAGGCACGCGGTCGCAGCCTTACCCGTCCTCATCCCCGGACCACCAGGACATGGCATCGGGCTCCTTGTCGCTCCTGCTCTGCACGGCCGTCAGCAGCTGCGCGATCTGCTCCTCGCGGCGCTCGTCCATCCGCACCACGGCCCGCTGCGGACAGCACCGCACGGCGTCACCGGCCTGACGTCACCCTCACGGCCCGTGACGTCATTCACGAGGCCCGTGACGTCAACTCACGCGGCCCGTGACGCCACCCCCACGGCAGGCAGGGCCCCGTGAGGCGCCCCCCGGCCCTCACCTGCTGCCGGTCCGTCTCCTTGCTCCTCTGGCCCTGCTTCCGCGCGTACCACAGCCCGATCTCGCGGCCCTTCAGGTGGCTGGGGTGCCGCCCCCGGCCGCCTCCGCCGCCGCCCCGCCCCCCGTGCCCGCCGGCCGAGCCGGAGGAGGAGGAGGAGGCGGCGGGGCCGCCATCGCCTCCCCGGGCCCAGCCGCGCCGCTGCTCCCAGCTCATGGCCGCCCGCGGCCGGCACCCAGCGCCGCCCCGCCCCTTCCGCCGCAGCACTTCCGTCCGCCGCAGGCCCCGCCCCGCCGCAGGCCCCGCCCCCTATCGCCTACCCCGCCCCGCCGCCTCCGGCCCCTGGGGCCGCGGGTTCGAGTCCGGGCCCCCCCTCGTAGCAGTGCGCTCGTACACGGGGCTGCAGAGGCAGAGGAAGTGTCCTTCTGTTCTCATCGCTGCTGCTTCTCTGCCTTGTCTCCTTATCACGGGGAGAAACATGCGTTCTGAAGGAAATACCATGGATTGAAACATTTCCAATAAATTTGTACGCGTAAATGTTGCAAAGAGTTAACTGTGCGTCTATCACAGAGATCATCTCCCAGCATCTCCAACAAGTTGTATTTCTTGCAAGATCTCGCAGATTATCGAACCTTCCCAAGGCCTTTTACCCACCCCTCGTGCTCACAGTCACCCCTCCAGCAGCAGGCCGTCACCGCGCGGCTCCGCGCACCAGGCTCGTGGTGCAGCCGCGCGAGGAGGGCTCCGCGCCCTGCCCTCGGTACGCGAAGGGACTCCTTGAAGTCAAACTCCCGACAAGGGAACGTGAAACTTCTTGGGCACAGCCAGGGAGGAGCCCACGCCACAGCTGCCACCCTGCGAGGCACTGCTGCCACCGGTACGGCTGTCTCTGTGGGGAAAGGCTGTGCGTAAGGACGGGAGGTCGTTAACATTCGCTTGTTCTGCACGGCTAATTGGAGAGTGCAGCATAAAGGGGTGTACGCACACGGGTACTGTAATTCATATAGGAGCTGCTGCCCGAGTCTAGAAAAGCAGAATTTATTCTGTTCTGGGACACCTAAATCTGCAAAATTCATTACGAGAGAGGAACATAACGCTCAAAGGCTCATCCTGGAAATCATTACAGTGATACACACCAGGAGGTGAAATCGTGCTCCAGAATCTAAGTATCAACCCCAAATCCATAAAGGTAAAATAATATATAAGTAACATCTATTTTTTATGAAATTACTGCATTTTGAAACAGTTTGATGTTGTCAGATGTATTTTCTATCAAGATTAGAATAGGAAATTTACATTTCACTGCCAGGCTATAGCTTTTGTTTCAAGAAGCACAATCCTCTGGGGCTTTGGGGATCTGGGGCCAGGTCCTGCTTCTTACAGATTTAGTTTTCTTTTAACTCTTGCTAACTTAATGTTATTCTCGGTGTACATGAGCACCACTGAAAGGAAACCCTAGCCCACTGGATATACTGCTTACCAAAGATTACCTCCAAAAGTCTTTTGCCCTTTCTTCGTCTCTGTCCTTTGCATTATTCAAAAGCCCAGGTACTAAGAGCAGGGGAAGCCCAGGGGCTGATGCAGGTCACATTTTCCAAGGGATTTTTGTTCAGCCAGTTGCTATGGTGTCTGAGCAGAGATGAGGTCTCTTTCAAGTCACCTTCAAATGGTCATTGACAAACACTTTGCCCTCAAATGTCAAGCTGTCAGTGAAATACATTAAAAGGTCATACAGGGGATAAACAACAGAAGAGGATGTTGTTTTTCTTTCTTTTTTTTTTTGTTTGTTTTTTGTTTTTCTTTAAAAACTATTAGAAAAGAAGTGCTTTAAAAATTAAGTCCAAATGCATTTTGTAAAATGATAAAGACACATTGACACGTACTGAATACAGAAACCAGGAGCAAGTGTTCTCACACAGTGTTTGCTGCTGTGTGCAAGGAGCTGGTATCTGCTGAATAATTACAATTTGCATTTTCAGACAGTTTAAAATGTTTAATGATGTTAGTCACTTTAAAGTAAAATATAAAACAATCAGACATTTGTACATGATCAAATTTACAGATTCATTAAAGAAAGGTTCCTTTTCATTACAGCAGCAAGACAACATTCTACAATTAGGTCAAGCTCAGGGTCACAGTTATGGAGAATTTCAACACCTCCTAATCTTAACCCCTTCTAAATGCATCCATCATCCTCCTAATCTTAACCCCATCTAAATGCATCTGACCAAACAGAAGGTGTGATGGGCGGCATCCTCCATCACAACCTTGTTGCCTTTTTCTGGAGCGAGCATGTCTGTTGCTATAAGGCAACTTTCTGTGTTCCTGCTACAAACACAAAGCAAAGCAATATATTTGGTCCCTCTGCTCTATGCCGATGGATGTAATTTATTCAACAGACTTATTGTTTGTTCCTTCTACTGTAGTTTCTTGTTAAGTCTGAAATATAACATAGCATCTTAGTGGTACTGAGAGTCCTGAGGCAATCTTACGAGAACCCTCGCTTCCACCTTGGAAAGGCAGCGCATGAAAAGCACACCTTGCACAGAGCAATCCGTCTCAATGGCAGCAGCGATGATGACAGACCCTCGGAAAAAAAGAGCTCGCAATCAAAAAGCACTAGCATTTCAAGCCTGTGCAGTGTATTTCATGTGAGCCTTAAGGACTCCATTCACTGTTTCAGCCTTGGCTTCTCTAAATTTGACAAAAAACAGAGTATTCACAGGTTTTAGGTTGATTTCAGACTTAGTTCTATGTTCTCAGTTCTAAGTTCTATGGTTTCCCATGTCAGTAAAGGGACGGGCTCCTCCAGAGGGTGCTACAGGGCAGGCACCTGATCTAAGTAATCAGCCTCACTCTCCAGGTCAACATCTGTCAGGTCTCTCAAGTCTGTCCTTAAATAGCTTTGTCCCCCTCTCTTAAGGATTCACACACCAGTTGTAACCCCCAGCTCCTGACACAGCCCTAAAGCACGAGGGTCCACCCAGAGAGGTCTGATGGCAGGACTGCTGTCAGACAGAATATACAGGGGCAGAAAAGGGGCTAGTGTTCCTTGCGAGCCACAGGGACTCCTGCAGCTATCAGCAAGTGACACCCACTCACGGCTGCGTTGCTGAAAGTACTAGCTGAGGAAGAAAACAGCATTGCAAATCTACTCCTTGCCTGGGGATGGCTCTAGTCTTTAACCGTGAAAACTTACTGAAATTAATGCTGATGTTACAGCTCTTCAAACGCTTCAAGTGCTGCCTTATCTGGGTGGAGAGCAAATATCTGCAAGGCTGAGAAACTTCTTAACTCGTTAAGAGATCATGGAGGCAGAAAAGGGCACACTTTAGAGTAACTGACAGAAAATTAATGAACGTTTGATGCCCTTGCAAACAGAAATGTCAAGCCATGAGAACACTTAAGTTTCACAATGTTGGACTTACAAAATGTGCACGCTTACATTTCAGCCACTTGTATCCAAAGGTCACACTGGCCACTTACATAGGTATTACATATGAATCATGTAGAGCGATAGAAAATTAAACCATCTAGACAACTTTTAGTCCTTTGCTTAGGCAAATAAATGAGTTAGTCTTAGGCTTGTGCTACATATTTTCAGGTAAATGATTCAAGTCTGGTAGGTCAGTATGAGCAGCATTGCAACAGTCATCCCAACCTGTTAACACTTCACCCGTATGAAGTTGTTCCCTCATTTTCTGCAGGTTCCCACAGACAGACCACCCAGTGCCAAGCAACCAAGGCTGGTTTTTAAGACTTTAGGATTTCTTTTAGAGAGGAGTGTTCTTCAAATAAATAGATATATAAATAACTTGAAATTCACTATGCAAAGCTGTAAAGCACTTAAGTATTTGCTTTGCTATCAGTATATGTTTAAATGTTTTAAATTATTTAAGAGTCTACCCAAATAAAATCCATTTATGTGCTAGGAAAAAAAACAGTTGGCATTGTATTTGCTAGGGTAGCTTGAGTCAAGAGGAGCAACATCTGTCAAATCAGTTTAAATGTTTAGATTAAAAGTCTTTTAATTGTTGTTGTCATCTTCTTCCCGTTTTCTGTATGCTTTGTTCAACATTTGTATTTCTTCCTGATAACCGCCTCTTTCCATATGTTGCTTTTTACTGTTCTGCCGATGAGCTTCGACCGTGTCTGGAATTGTTATGTTAATATCGCTGTCAGGGTTGTTTGATGGTATGAAGAGAGAGTAGGAAGCAGTTTCCCCTAAATCACATGAGACGAATCTGTTTTCTTTCCGTGAATACCGTAAGGATGGAGACCTCACCTGTGTGGACGA
The DNA here is from genome assembly GCF_011077185.1 of Oxyura jamaicensis. NCBI lineage: Eukaryota > Metazoa > Chordata > Aves > Anseriformes > Anatidae > Oxyura > Oxyura jamaicensis. The sequence continues at coordinate 24,824,666 of NC_048901.1, read as the reverse complement.
CTGGCTGATGTTACTGATGATTGACACAGTGTCCAGGGCCTCTTCGTTGTCACAGATTTCAAGAACTTCTAAGTGAATTTTAACACTTGTGTCAGCAAATGTATTAGGAGACTCCTCCGGGTTTGGCTCGTGACCAACACTTTTAGATCGATAAACTTCAATTTTCTTTGACGTGGGTGTTATTTTTTGTCCTTCAGTGCTTACCTCGTACGTAGATAGAGAGAGAGTTTTTCCTGTGGGTGCTTGAAGAGACACAGTTCCTTGAAATGCACACAGGGGAATAGCTAAGGCCCCGCCTGATCGCTGAAAAGAGAAAGAATGACCATTATCTAATGCTAATTTTTGAAGTTAGAATCTATTATAAATAATCCATTGTGTTTATTTTATTAAATTATTAGAATTTTCCTTGCATTATTTTAGAAACCCGGTATTCATGATGACTTTTTAAAGAATATAAAGTTTTACTACTATGTACTTTACTATAAAAAGTACACTAAGGTGTAGTACATTTTATACTAATACACACAGTATATGTGAGTGTAGAGCCATAGATAAGAAGTATCAGAAGTGAAGTCCCAAGTTACTGTGACTCAGCTGCAGCTTATGGACACAGGCTCTCCACGGTAGCAGTCCACACACGTAACATTTCCTGGCAGCCAGTGCACAATGAGACGACGACCGTCAGCAGGCACCTCTCTAGCCAGTATTAACAGGCATCTCTGAACGTGTTTTCACTTAATTTCTGCTTAATTCAGGCTGAGGTACTGATCTCCTGAGGCTTCTCATACGGTGACCAAAGGGAGAGAAGTGACACCAGGGAACTGTTCAAAAACTGGGCCCCGTACTGAGAGCATCTGTCTCCCTTAGGTGCTCCGTTTTAATTAATCTTAACTAAATTATGTGCCTAAAGACAGACTAGGCTAAAATTTCCAAAACAACTTGACAGATACTATTCAAGGAAATTTTTGCTCTTTTTTTTTTTTTTTTTTTTTTTTTTAATTTTTATGGTGGGAATAAGTAACAGTAGGAAATCTATAATAAGGATTTACAAAGTCCCTACTGTGACAGCCAGAGGGCCAATCCAGAATCTTGCTGCCGACCACATTTCACACTGGCTCCCGACACCAATATGGATTTGTCTCTAGTACAAAGCTGAATTTATCAGTAGAGAAATTTCCACAGACTTGGAGGGATAGAGAATAAATTCAGTTACAGCTCTGGAGCACTAAAAGTCATGCTCAAAGTAATAATTTTTAGCAGGTGCAATGAAAGTAGTGTTTCAGAGGCTGTAAATAAATAAAGGCATTACAGAAATCACTGTGAATGCTTGCATGGAGAACAGAGGAAACAGCTCCTACGTGCACGATGCTAGCTTAGTGGTCAGTTGCTATGTTTCCTTATGCAGTGCTGCAGGACAGACCCTGACGCTTTTCCTCGTGCCATAAGGTCTCACATTTTTAACTGTGGAGGCTGTCCATTCAGCGACTCATGCTGGAGAGAGCAAAGTCGATGGCAGCAGGAGACACAAAGCTACCAAACACCGTATGCAGGTTCTGGAGCACCTCGCTCATCCTCATCTGCTTTGCTACAGCTGGGCTTCGACTGCTTGCTGAGAGGGGCAGGAATTAGCACCTGAAAACTTCTTATTTGGTAAAATCTACTATTAAAATGAACTGGAGCTTTGCTGAAGGCAAACTCCTGGTCGGGCAGTGGAAGTGCTGGCCCTGAGCTCACACAGAAGGGCTACATTGCTTAGAGGGAAACGTACAACAGAGATGTACTGAAATTAGGGAAAGCTGCAAAATCCAGCTCTGCACCTACACAGACACCAGGGAGAAGTGCACAGAGGGTATTGAAAAGCTGCCAGCCAGAGAGGTGAATCACCCTGTAACCCTTCTGTGCTGCTGTTGCTATACGGCCCTCGGGACTTCTTGGTTCAATCTACCTCAGGTATCTCCAGATCCCTTTGCTGTGTGGAATGCACGCTTCCTCCTACTGCGCTGCTCTCTGCCGCGTTCCCTCTCCAGCTATGGTGCCTCCCTGCTGCCCAGAGGGGCACACTGCCAGCCCAAACCTCATCCTCCCCGTCCCCATCCACCTGCAAGCAAGAGACAACCCGCAGAAACCCTGAGCTTCCGAGAGGGCCGGTCTTTCCCTGGCGAGTTACAGGGGGATGCCCCGAGCTCGGCCTTGGAAGGAGAAGTTCCAGTCTTGTCCTCCTGGGCTAACGACGTATCCTGTGCAAATGGTGTGAACAGAGAAGGGAAGAAAAGGAGGGGGAACAGAAACACCAGGTCTAATAGCTGGCAGCAGGGAGATGTGCAACATTAGTCAGTCACGGAAAGGAGTCCTTCCACTTGGACCAGTGCTGTTTAATGTGTTCTTTCCAGTAAAACTGAGAAGTGAGTAGAAACAGAGCAGTTTAGGGTACTGGAAAGATGAATTTTTTCTTAGGGAGCTGGGAACTGCAATTACTTGCTTAATATTATCGAGCAGAACTTTACAACCACACAGCTAAATCAAATGACACATTACCTCATCTTCACTAAAGAGCACGAAAAGGAAATTAGGTTTCATTGTGTAGAAAAATCTTGCTAGACTGTGACTTAATACAGTCCTTCGACAAAGGAATTTGGCTGACAGAATAGGAGCTGGGCTGCCCTCCTGGAAGGAAGTCAAAGTTGTACTGGTCTCCTGAGTAGGTCTGTCGGGGAGAAACGGTCCTCAGGCATCTTCCAGTGTGCAGTTACAGAGGCAGATGTCGTGCTCTGCCATGAGACAGCAAAGGTGGGCTGGGCACGGGGCTGTCCGGGAGGGTCGCTCGATAAAGGGTGAGCACTGGCAGCCCTTGTTTCAAAGCGATGATGAGGGCACTTTTTTTTCCAAGCACAGGGAGGTGCTGGCACTTACATTTTCTGTACTAACTGGTAACTAGGATCACTCCTCCAGGTGAGATGTGAGACTAACTGCTTTCTGTTCTGTTTTCTCTCTAGGAAGCTCTAGTCCACTCATCTTCCATCCCAGATGCTTCCAGCCCATCTAGCTTTTGCAATCAGTGCTTGAAGTCTTCGCAGGGTCATTTAAGCGTGTCTGCATTCCTGGTAGCTACTCGAGCTCAGAGTCTGGAGAACTGTCTAAAACAGTGCTTACATTATGCAGAAAGACTTCTAAAGAATATGTAAAAATGAAGTTACATGAGAACTCCTTACTTCAGTGCAAGGTTACGTTCTACTTAATAAAACACCACAGATTTGTCAGAGTGAACACCAAGAAGATGGAGGGCATGTCTGAGGCACCTGGAGGGGGAGTGAATAGTCCTCGCTTGCTGGAGTGAGTACTCCACACCTGGAGAACAAGAAATTTTCCAATGACCATAGATTTAATGGCTCTTTCTGTAAGTCTGTCTTCTGTTCAGAGAGCAATATTTACTTTTAGAAGTGAAAGGGACATGCCAGATCTTCGGTGTCACTTCCTGGGTACCAGGCAGGAAGCCAGTAAGCAACACCTAGAAACTAGAAAACTAGAAAACTTTTTTCAACTAGAAAAATTCCGATAGAAGTATGGTTCAGTTACAGACACCTCCACCTGTTCTGACAATTAAGAGAATGTATTTGTCTCTCCGCAGCCAGTGCATCACAAGGCCACGCGTCCAGGACTGTGACAGGAGCCTGCCCTAGGAGCCACGGCCCTTTTCGGGAGCAGCTTTCCCATCACAAACCTCTCAGCACACTACAGCTGAGTAGCCAGGAAACCAGACCACCGCCTGCAAGCTTTCACCGTGTACACGTGTATGAAACAGATCCATCATCAATGCAAAATAGTAAAAGTTTTAAATAATCCAACTAATTACTAAAACAATGCAAGCATTTGCATGGTACAATAGACCTTCCAAGCAGAGATTATTAAACACTAAATCCAGCCCTGGGGCCAGGTGGCAGGGGAAGGCAGGAATAACGCCGGAGGAGAAATCTGAGCCACTGAACTGAAAACTCACCGCCAAGCCCTGATGTCCCTCCCCAGGGAGACCCAGTGCTCCCTGCAGGGGGGACGGCTGCTGGGTCCGGGGGGGCAGGAGGGAGCTGAGCCCCCACTGCTGCTGAGCCTGCCTGCCCCGAGCCCTCCCTGCCCCGCCAGGCTCCGTCCCGCAGCCTGGCAAGCTTCGCTCCGGTCAAGCAGCCCAAGGGAAAACCGCTACGAGGGAGACCACTGTTACTCCAAAAGAGGTAAGAATTCAATGCTGGTTTTATATGGCCAGGTAAAATCAACCATAAATGGAACTGCTTTCAATGTAAATCACCGTGAATAAGAACAGCATGTGACCCTTGTCTTGGTAATGTTATTAAATTCTCATTTTTGCTTCTTCTATGTTATTAACACACCATTACCTTATCACACATCCGTGGCAATAAATGGGAATCTACTAGCAAGCCAGACTACACTGATACATCCTGGGAAGAAGTATTTTATCTTCCCTTCCCATTGTTACCTGCTGTTCAGCTTTCTGATTTTGGGTTTTCTGATACGATTTAATTCTAATGCAGGAGGAGCAGGAGGCAAATCAGGTAATGCTTGACAGTGGCCATCAGTGTATCCATCCAGGGTCTTGGGTCTCATCCTTGCAGTATTTTACTCATCCACAGTTTCAGAAGGGTTATGATTCGTTTTTACTTCAGTAAAAATAGAAAAAGAAAATGTTTGCTGTTTCTGAACATCTGCCTTCTCACTCGCCACAGCCCAGGCCCCAGATGTTTTTTGAAAGGGTCCTGCTCCATCCAGCTCTTTCCACACTCTTCTGCCCACACTTTGTGATCCTGCATTTAAAATTCAACCTAGTTCCTTAAAGAAATACACTTATTATCTCCTCTCCTACAATTTATGTCATGTGTTCTCTTTTAAAAGTGTTACTAAAAAGATGTTTTTAAGACGTGGACAGAGAAGTCTTGCTCTCAGTGATTCTGACCCTGTGAAGAAGACTTGCTTGTCTTTCTGGAACCTTACTCAATCTCAGCTCCTAGGAGAGGTGAAGGAAGGATCAGACATCTACCTGAACACAGCAGACTGAAAAATCAAGCCTGCTTTGGTTTTTATGTCCACTTAGAGATACTTTTTCTTTGCATGCACACGGGCACAGATACGTAGAAGTATTCATTTATTCATTGTAGACACACATATACATACGTAAAAGATGTACCTTCTTACAGCTCATGTCTTAATTTCTGGTAGTTCTGAAGGGTCTCAAATTGGAAATGCTCAGATGTTTCATCTTTTTTTTTAAAAAAAAAAAATGTGACATTTCCCATCCAAAACATTCTGCAAGCTAAAATTGCTGTCTGTGCTGAGACCAGCTTTAATTGAATCCCGCAAAATATTTGCTGATTCTCGTGAAAGCTACAGACTAACACCAAATGTGAGCTCTTCTTCTGGAGCTTTCTGCAGGTTTGCCTCACAGAAACATCAAGTTGGTAGTTTTTGAGGTTGCTTAATGTATTTCCACATGCTTTTCACCACTTGGGAATGCTGCAGGATCTCCGAGGCTGTGATGCTCGCCACAAGCTCCCTGCCAGCAGGATCTGGCCCTTCTGCCTCATGCCACCTCTTGTGCAGAGCATTAATTTCCATCACGTCCTGTCCCAGGGCATACCCTCTGCACAGCTCCTGCCAGAGACGGCCGTGGGCTATGCTGTCTGTTGGAATCTGGGACGGAGTTCTCACTGGAGGACTACGTGTACCAGCACATGCATTTTTTAACAAGCAAAGACAGAAAATTACAATGAAGTAAATCACAAATGCACTTGTTCCTTAAGGAGCGCTGATGCATTCTGAACAGAGGAATCGCTACATAATTGATAAAGCAAGCGCTTTCATTATTAAGTGAAATCACCTCCTTCCAGATTTCACAGAAGACAGAAGACAGTTGTTGCTATGAGGCAAACCTTCATCGTCGTCATTGTGGTTTAGTGCTGCTCTCTTCTGTCCCATTCCGGCTGCCTGAGCTGAACTTAACCAGACCCTCCAGGTGAGGACGTGCGAGGGAGGGGAGGTTTCAGCCTGTGCAGAGGACACAACCGAGTCCTGCTGCAGCTGGCCGGTGGCCAGCAGGGACAAAGGGCCCTCCGGGAGCCGCCTGGCTTCCAGCTTCCACATGGCCCTATGGGGGCCATTCACGGAGCCCAGAAACCCCACACTCGTCCCTGAAGAGAAAATAAGCATTCGACCCCTGTGGCTTTTCCAAGAGTGAAGGGAAGGAAAGGGGAAGGTAACTTTTATACTGTCTGTCACTGCATTTGTCCTTGCAAACTGGCACAAAATGGAACAGAACATCCTTTTCTATCTGTTTTGCCAAGAAATGGTTATACCTGTATGAAAGATTAATAAAGGGGTATTAAGCTGAAAGCGCAGTTGAAGAAAATCTTAATTTCATCACTTGCCAAAGCAGAGCCTTGTTCTGCATGCTGGTAAGTGCCACCCGAGGGCGTATGGCATTCCCTCTGCCTCCCTTTAGTGTCTGCAGGAGCTATCAGGACTATCATCAGTATGGTACTTGCATTTGATGTTCAGAGTAATTTGTTTAAGATGGTTGTTTACAAGCGATCAAGAATTTATTCTGCTAGAGGGAGCCCAGAAAATTCCTTAAGGGTAACACTCACATTTCCAGTACCAAGCATTTCTACATGTATTTCACATTTTCTGTTACGTGCGACTGGATTCATTGTCTTACAAGGACCTTAAACTCCGTGGTCCCAGTTCTTCAGGGCTGAGCATCTGTATAGACTATCGACTAGTCTGGATTAAGCACACATGTCCCAGGTTTTCCTGGCAATTTTTTTTCTGTTCCAGGGAGCAAACAACTGCAGAGCAGGGAGAGAAAAGCATGATGGCTCTGTTCTCCAAACACGGTTATCAGTTAATATTTCATCTCCTGCAAACAAAGCTGACTCTGCTCCAGAAGTAGATCCTTAGCTAGAAAATGCTTGTTAGCAATTGAAATAAAAGATAAAAAACTGTTACATGAGCTGAATGGTGGCTCAAGTACAACACTTGACTCAATTTGGTTTTGAAGACAATAAATTGCTGTTGTAATACTGGCAAAGCCAGTGGATAAAAAAGGTTAATTGGGGGAAGAGAGGAAATGCCTAACAGCCTGGAATTCCTACACGATCAAAGAAGCAAATTTGCCTGGAGGATACTCCAGTGCACCTAAATGAGATACCTCAGAGGATCTGAGACAGCCTCAGAAAACTTTCAGACGTCACACAGGGCTAAGGGGAGAGCTGCAGCGCAGCTGGCTCGGCCAGCTCAAGCACGAGGCAGTTCTGAGACTCCCCCTCAGGATTCCCGATTTTCAGATGTCATGAGTCACAAGCCCTAGAATACTAGGTGGGGGTCATTAGTGTTACAGGGAGGCAGAGCTCCTACTAGCGTGTGCATCTTGTCCTGGGAAAGGTAGGAGAGCTCTGATGGGAGCGCCCAGAACAGGAATGGTGCTCCCAAGCCTGCTGAACACGAGCCACCATGCGGAGCCACCGGCAGAAGGCAGGTCTGGCTCTGTCCCAGCCCAACGTCCATCAGGCCGTGCTGCCTCCCAAACAGAAATACCAGTACTCTGAACAAAGCTCTCATGAGCTTGCATTCCCAATGACTTTGGTGGAATACAAGCTCTAGCTGAAAAGTTTTATTTTTAGAATGTTTCCAGTAAGGATCCCATCATTTCTTTTCCGAGACAATGTGTATTCTGTTTATTTTAGAACAGAGGCTTAGTCTTCCTCTTCCCTAAAAATAAAAAATTAGCTGCAGTAAAATTAATTACTGCAATGGTTTGCCCTTTGAGAGGCCGTCTGCAGTAAATTTAGAGCCAGTCGGATATGACAAGAATAGCCAAGCTCACCTCAGATGACCTGAAAACCTGGGTTTGTCATTGGCTTGCCCAGTCTGGACAGACTTTCGTTTGGACCAAACTGGCCACAGAAGGTGCAACCGAGGCATCCAAGATAAGAATACTGCAGCCAGGTATCAGAAGTCCTGTACTCAGCTGTTTGTGCCTGAGGTAAGCGAGCTCAATGCAAAGTCCTTTAAAATTCCACTTTGCATGGGAGATGATCTGCTCACATTCAGTCCCGTTTTTGTAATAGCGGCACAACTGAGCCTTGCCCTTTTCACCACACTTGGTGAAGTTTATTCCATGTAGGTACTGCCGGTCTTGGAAGAAAGCTCTGAGTTCCTTTGCAAGCACCACACTAACAGACGTTCTGCTCAGCTGCTGGTACTGTGAAGTTAAGCTGAAATGGTGGTTACTCTTACCCGGAAAATACAGCGATTGACTAAGCTGTGGGATCCTGCCTGTATCCAGCCTTGTCCTCCTGGGCAAATGTTTTTCCTCTCAGTTTTCCTCCTGTTGGTGCAGTTCATCAGAGTTAACTGCAGTCTTACTGCAAGCAGAGAGTCAGCAGGCATCACAAAGGCCACACCACTCTGTCCTCCTCGGAGCAGAGTTAGAAGGTGATGGTGAAATGCCACCTCGATTTTCCAACCAAGAGAACACCACTTGTAAGACAAGATGGGATGAGAACACCACCGTAAGTTAGCATAGATATAGTTGTACAGGACGGTGGAAAGCAAATACAGTCTTCAAGTCCACTCGTTCCATGTTCACTGGAATGTTAACAGTGTACTTGGAGGGAGACAGAGTCTGAGTATTTATCACTGCTAAAGAAACTTCCAACTGCAGACAGACAGAGATACAGTGCTGACCCCCCTAAGTGAAATCATTTACACAGGCTTCCCCCTTCCTCTCCGCAGGGCACAGACGTAGATCCTATACACAGAGTCTCTTGAAGGAGCTTGCTCGAGGCAACCCATAGATGAGGTAATCAAGTCAAATGAAGAAAAATAAATCAGAAAGCCTATAAAACATTGCAAGCCTGGCAGATTTCTGTTGCCTGAAGGCTCTTAACTAGAGGCAAAAAAATACATGACATATTTACAGCCAATCTCTTTAGGAAAGGGAGATACACTGCTATTTTATAAGATGTTAAAGTTATCCTTCAAAAATGCAGCTAAGCAAGAGTTAGAAATGACAAGTACAATTTTTTGTCTCCCTCTCAATTATGGCTGGCCTATATAGGTATTAAATAAAAAACACTGCCTCATTCTTCTTTCATCCCACTTTTCTTCCAGAGAAATCACCTCTTTTCTCACAGAGCTGAAGATGAGGGGACAACCAGCGATGGCATTTTCCATGACAGCACCGTCTTCCCAGTAGCACACAGCCTCAACAGAAAATCAAAGGTGTCACATATATCGTCTGGCACTCTACTCTCCAAAAGCTGAATCAAAGTGATTAATAACTTTCTCTCTGCTTCTTTAAGGTCTGAAAAAATAACAGAACAAAAACTACTGCTTTCAAAATGCAAATTAAAACGGACAGCCTTCTGCAAGGTACTTGTTGCTCAGAGGTTGAAAAAAACGTCATCTAGGGAGAGATTTCTTATCCCTTGTGTCCCTTAATAATCTCAGGCAAGTGAGCAGCGCGGGCCAGCTGGCACACGCTCGGCCTCCACCCCACAGCCAGCATGAAAAATGTTCAGTCCTGGTAAGAGTTGCTTCGCCCTGAAGCACTGCAGTGGCTGTTGGCATCGGATGTCTGAAATACCCGCAGCTCTCCAAATGAAAGCTTTGTGCAGACGGTGACAAAGCCCTGCTAGTTATGATGGAGTATTTACCTGACTAAAAGCTGCAGTGTTTGCGCCTGGGGTGTTTTGGATCAGGCCCCCTTGTTCAGCAACCCTGCTAACTTCAGTAAAACATGCTCTGATTTTTTTGTCCATTTTGACTGAAGTTTGAGGAGCTAAAAGTCACCTACCTACACCTGCTTCTGACCTCCCAGCTCGCAAAGCTAGGCAGGTCTGCTGCCTGCGGTGTCAGGCTGGAGTTGGGCAGAGCCCGTGGCAGCGTCCGCTCCCCCCGCGCGGTGCAGCCTGCAGCGGGTCGGCAGCAGCATATGGCATATGTTTGGGACAGAGAAATGGGAAAGCTAAGGATTAGCATTTCATCTGCAGCTGAGCAAACCCCACATATAACCCTTAGCATGACGACTACAACCGTCTGACGCCTCTGAACAACTCGTGCTGCAGAGGCAGCGCCGGGAGGAAACGTACAAGATGGCTTTGTAGGACAGAAATAAGGGGGCACATTTGCAAGGCACTGCATGTGGTTCAGCCTCTTGACTTCCATTAGTGATAATGGGAAAAACACAGCTATGTCCCTACCCGGAGGATGCAGCCCAAGAGGATATTTTTGCCTGTAAACACTGCGATTTAGTGCACAGCACTGCACCCAGTATTCCCACCTCTGTCTTTATTTTATCAGCACAGCCACTGCCATGTGCCAGCTTTGCAGCAAGACAAGATTTATGGAGGCTTTCTTTTTGTGCTCATTTTTCCCACATCGAAACAAAGGCAAAATCACAGCTTTTGGGTGAAAGGACTGAGTAAATTTACTGGAAGGTGCTAAAGAAAGAAAGAAAAAGGTGGACAGGACACAATCGGAAGGACCTTGAGGGGAAGGGTGAGAACAGGAACTCTTCACATGCTGACATGCAAGGAGGCATGTCAATCCGAAGTCATATAATGTGTAAGCCAATATTATAGAAACGTATGTCTTCATTGCAGTTGAACTTTATGATCTTTGTAGGTTCCTTCCATCTGAACTGGACTATTCTGTTCTATTCTGTTCATGCACTTTACACCTATGCCATGCTGCTCCTTCCACACGCTTCTCAGTCACAGGGAGCCACATCCTGGTGTCCCCCTTCAGCTGTGCTCAGGTTTCGTTCTGCTGAAAGGAAGGAACTGCTTCTTGCTCAGAGTACAGCACTCCTACATCACCCTCTCTGGAGTCTACCCAGACGATGTGCAGGACACAGACAAATTCCCCTTTCCCTCCATATTCTCAAGAGAATTCAGTACCGGACGAGCAAGCAGACTCCCATCTCCTGCTCAGACTGGAGGTTGTTTCCTTCGTCCTTCCCCGCGTGGGAGCAAGGAGACTGGGCACAGAGCACTGGGCACCCCCGGCCGCCTGCTGACCCCAGCATTTCCCTCCCTGGCGGGGGGGACATACCGGAGTCACGGCTGCTCCGTGAGCCTGGACCTGCAGATTCAGCACCTTGCTGTGGTGGCATCACAAGACTTCAGTCTTGGAGAGTCGGTAATTGCGCCTGGCACCATTTCCTTTGTCCGTACAGCTGGGGGTCAGTCCCCTGTCGGCCTTCCCTTGCAGCCCAGCACTTCTGTTTTCCCTTGGAATAAACAACTGATCATTCGTGCCCTGCATGAAGCTCTCAAATCTTACCGCTCGGTGGGGAAGTCTGGCTAATTCTCCTGAATTCTGTCACACGGAGCTTGATAAAGCACTCCACACGGTCATCCGTGAATAGACAGAAATTGCAAGCCCCCAGGAACCGGCAGGTATCTACCGCCCGAAGCTTGGCCACCCCACTGAGGCACCTACATGGAATTTTTCACGCTTTTATCCAAGCCCCTGGTGCTTCTGCCATGCGGTGGTTCCACAGGTCTTATCGAAAAGCCAGTAATCAAAATGGTGAATAAATACACCTATGTTGTTAATTTACCTTACCCATTTTTCCAAACTTCAATTTTAGCATAAATGAAAACGATTCCTTCCGAGAAATCTCAAACCACAGCTCCAATATGAATTCCGAGAATACCCCGCAACTGTGCCTGCTCCCTGGGGAGCCAGGTAAATCTTTTAAAATAGGAAAATAAAAAATGATGAATAACAAATATTTATAAATTAATAGGTACAAGCTTCCATTGCAGATATCTGAAGAGAGACCAGTTTTTCTCAGGCTTTGTGTAAACAAATTTGGACAGGATCAAATTAAAAGGGAAAGATGAGTGCATGCGAATATTTATAAAAGAAACATTTCTCAGAGAAAATACATTCTGTAAAGATTTCTGAAATACCTTAAGCTTCAGATGCAAAGCTCCTCGTAATGTCAGTGGATAGAGTAAGCCCACATCCAACTGGCAGCAATGAACAATTTCAGTCGTCCTGACTAAATGTAAAGGGACTAAAATGCCAGTAAAGCATAAAAAGCACAAGGTTCTTGATCCAGCCCCCCCAAACCAGCAACAGCTTTAACTTAAAAAGGGACACAGGAGCTGGCTGTGGAACTCAACCCCCCTTCAACTCTTAAAGAAACTTAACTAATTTGTTTCTAAGACCAGAACTAGACACTGAACAGAATACTGTGCATTAGACCTCGAGAAGGACAGACACAAAAAGGATTAACCCTCCGTGAGAGCAGCCATGTCTATGGTCAGGCAAGGGACTGAGGAATTCCCATGGGATTAGTCAATTCTTTTTGATGGCAGCCTGTAAAAAACATCAGTGCAACTTCAAAGAACAGACAAAGCTTATAATAGATGTATTGGAAGATAATCAGAGTAAGTAGATGGGAAAACACAGTCTGCACGTATGGACTGTTTCTGGAAATGAAAAACAGAACACTTCCTACCCTGCTCTTGCGATGACTTTTTGTGGACTGGAAGTCGTGCAGTCACTAGAACTGGCTAACAGCACAAGACTGGGTTAGGAACTGGAATAAATAAGTTAAGGCGAAGAAATCAATATTAAATATTGATAGCTAATAGATTACGGAATCCTCAAAAGTAAGGCTAAAAAAAGACAATCAGTCATTCTTCAACGCTTCGCCCTTCTTGCTTTTCTCAGTTCCTTTTGAGAAGCACAGAACGGGAACACAGAGCCAGCAGCTGCAGGATCCCCCCACCAGTTCTCTGCTAACGCAAGTGCTGCAGCCTGCACCGCCCTCCCTGGGGGCAACGTGCAGCAGGCAGCACGGGGCACGGCTGCACCACACGGCCATGTTAGTGCCATCGAAATCGTGTTTTTCTACCTCTGGATCACTGCAGATGCCTATGAAAATAGCATAACTAATTAAGCGGGTTAATATAAGTCAACGCACGCACACACACAAATTTGTTCAAACTATGTCAATTTTCTAAACCAGCGCCACTAAAAATCTCACTCACTGCTGTGACTTCTGGGCACTGACGTGGCGTTAGTGGTCTGCAGCAGGAAGTATACAGCCTAATTGCATTTCCTGAATTAAGCACCACTGTGTTACAGGGTCAGCACAGAGAGCAGAAGTTACTTCAGTTAACGGTTTACCTTTTAATGATTCCACAGCTTTTTAACGTAACACGAAGCGACAGGTCTGTGTGCTCTGTGTGTTTCCTTCTTGTAAAGGATAAAATGCATCAGGTGCTGCAGGAAGAGCTCTGGGTTTGTCTCTGGGCTCCAGCATGCTCGGGCCGGGCTCATTTCCAGCATGCTGCTGTTCTTCCTCCCGGGCTTTCTCAGAGAAACTTTGGGTAATTAATCTTCCGTGAACCTATGCTCCTTCAATCCTGCTTTTATTAGGACACTACATCTCATCTCCCTTTCCTCTCTCTCCTTCTCTTCAGTCTGCAAAGTGACTGTGAGAAAGATTAACAAAAAGCCCCTTAGAAGGCTGGTGACAGCCAGCTCCGTGCCTGCCTGGCCAGCACCGCGCAGGTGAAAGCCGCAGCCAGCACCAGGCGAGCACTGAGGCAGGTCCCCGGGCTTCACCCACACAGTCAGGTCAGTGGTGATGGAAACAACAGCACCACACCTGCAAGGGTTTACTTGTCCTGCTGGAAAAATACACTTTGCTGGGGGGCTGCTGCCTGCAGGGGCATGGGGCTTCATGGGGCACAGGGGGAAAGCACTGGGGGACTGTGCAACACTTACTGCAGGATGCTTAGGATGGGAAGCAGGGAAAGGGCAGGATCAAGGTATTTTGGGGAGGAAGGAGCATGGGAGAATGGAGGAATAGAGCATAAAAGGGTCCTGACACAGGGGTGGCAGCAGCTGCAGAGCGTGAGTACAGCCGTGCGTATTCAGTAGCAATGGTCCCACTGGCTGGGGAGCAGGCTAAGGGATGGAGGAGCTAAGCACTGGAGCAGCCACTTGAGACCAGATGCTTGGAGAACTGGGGGCTTGGGGGGCTGAGGGTGAGCACTGGGGGAGGCTGAGCCTGGCCCAGGGGCTCGCAGTGCCCAAGGTCTGTGCTGTGAAGGCGCCCAGCCATGCTGCAGGCTGCAAGTGGGAGCATGGAGCTGCCTGGCCTCTGCCAGCCTACCGGGTTCAGCAGCTCCTAACACAGATGCTTTAAAGAGTTGAAATAAAGGGGAGTTTATAAGCTAAGAGCACATCAGCGCACTCTGCGAGGAACATATTTTCCCTTGTAACTACAGTACTTTCTATTAAACTTCCTGGTACTTTCTGTGCTTTCAAACCAGGTAATGGAATAGAAGTGATACAGAATTTTAATGTGAGAAAAATACATTCGAATGTCCCATAGGACAAACCACTGTATATTTTCAACAAGTATGTGCAAAGGGACTGAGATTCTGTTTTCCTCAATAAGTTCTCACACTGAGCATCCATGCGCTACGTGGAAATTCAGCATGTTAGAACACTTTTACCACGCCACTTGCAGCTACACAGAAAACTCATCTGTAACTGCTATTCTTCCTCCTACTGTAAGTCATTACAAGTTCTATTTGTTGAACAGAAAGCTGGAAGCACCTTAATAAGAACATCTGTATTTATTTCTGTCATCAAGCATTTATAGTCTGAAACTACTGAAGATGAGGAACTTTTATCTCATTAAGATAATCATCCATTTCCTGGTAAGGTATGCTGTCTTCTCCCCAGTTAGCTAGCTTAATTGGCAAATGAAGCAAAGTACATTGTCAATAAATGCTAGGGAAAGACTCCCTTTTTAAACAAAAAAAGTGAGTAATGGATAAAAATGAGGAGAAAGTGACTTTTTTTAGATACTTAGGGACTCCAGATAGGCTGAATAAAATGGGTGGCTTTTAACTTATTTAATGTTTGGCCCAAATTGATCTTTCACCCAACATACATCTGAGAAATGCATTAAAGCTCTTTTTGCAGGAGTTTCATAGTCTGCCCTTTTTCACCAGCAAAGCAAATGTCAGCGCTGTGAAGCTCTGGAAGCTCATGCTGAATGTCAGAAACAATGAGATCTGTAACTTAGAAGCCCTGAACTTTTAGACCGTAGCAGCCTTAATGCCTGGCAACTGCACACTGGGTTATAACTTGGAAAATGTCAGAAAAGGATGAATTAGGTTTCCTTGTAATGCAAGTACTGAAGAAGTCTGTCCAAAAGTGACATATAAAGCCTCAGGGCAAGTAAAGCCAGCCACACGCAGTCATTGCCAACTACTTCACAACAAGACGCTCGTACCTGCTGTGATGGAAGTCACAGGTCTACCAATTTGAAATGGCAGCCACGAGAGATGGGAAACTGATTAAAAATAAAATAATAATAATAAAAAAAAAAACTTTAAAAAAAAGTCTGGAAACTACGGCGAGGAGAGCTAATAATGAACCTAGTGATATATCGACTATTAACTAAACTATACATGCACACAATGGGGTACCAAGAACTAGCAGATTGAAACCAGGTTCAGTCAACATTTACTTTTGCCCACAAATGTAGTTCATCATGGCACACTGCAAGGGAGTGAACATTTGCCTTTTCATGAAAGGGATGGTCAATCATATCCAAAATATCAAACAGAAATTCCTACTTCAGCTCAATTTATAAACTTGTTTTTATCAGAGGGAGAGGATTTTCTGCTCTTTGTTTTAGTCCTTGGGCATGTGCTCCCTGGTTGCTTGGGCATTATAAATTAAAAAGCTGATCCTAGCTCCTTTTGCATTTCACCAAGTGAAGCCTCCAAGGTGAGCAGGCAGAACTGACACTTCAAGTTGTCTCAATTTACAGCAGCAATACATAACTGTGACTGTGTTGCATATAAAGCATGAAAACTATGCACACAAAACTGCCCTGGTTTATCTTGAGAACAGGCATGTATCTCTGCTGCCAGACCATCATTACATGCATTGTTTATGCAGATCAAAATTGTGTGCTAGAGCAAAAACACCACTGCCCAGCACAGGTGCACACAGAAGGAGCCTCAGTTTCCACTACAGATGTCAGACTGCAGGCTTGCCTGGTACCTCACTCCAGTGTTCGGCCTTTGGTTCATAACCACCAATTTTTAGGAGACAGAAAATCTCACACTTGTTGCCTGCTTTACAGACAGTTGGAGAGGGAATGGCTAACAATCTTTCCTGTCTTTCATTAAGAGCTAAAATACTTTTCAGCATTCAGCCTACATCAATGGCTGCAATATTTTTCCTCTTAAACAAACTCTGACTGAAGAAACAAAAACTTGGCAGTTCTCCTTTAAGCCCATGCTCTTACATGAGACAATAACCGTCCTTCTGTTGATCCAATTTCAGTCTGTCATTACACAAAGAACAATTTGGGACAATTCTCTCTAACAGCTCTTTAGTGTTGACCCCAGCTCAGAAGTCAGGGCAGACCCTCTCAGCATGGGCACTCACAACAAGGTTTGTCATGGCAGAAGAAAAATGCCTCCAACCTGCTGAAATCACTGAACCTGCTGCTGCTGGTATTTCGCTATCTGCATGGCAAGGACCAGCTTCCATGAAGGAGGACTCTGCACAGGGAATAGACCATAGTTCTGCAATCTGAGAACTGAAAGCAAACCCTCACTTCTGTGGCAACGGGGGTACATTCACTAGGCCACACCTATAGGTGAAAGAGTCCCATAGCAAGGCTGGAGCTCTGTGTATTAGTTTTAGACAACACGTCCTTGAAATCTATGGGTTTTGATATTCCTCTTCTCTCAAGCTCTGAAAAGCTCTATAGCTCTACTGGATTCAGTACAGTGAGAGGGCAGGATCAGGACCTCTGTGCAAAGAACTGCATAAGATAAGTTTATAGAAATCTTTTACAAACTGTTAAATTAAAGGGCTGGCATATTAGGACTCCACCTTCAATCACTTCTCCCTCAGAGCTCTTGAAAAATAATAGATTCTTCAGAATTTCATTTCATTATAACTGTGCACATTCTAAAGGAAAGGGACGAACAATTTAATACTTGGAATCTTTGTCTGAATCTAATAGGAATCTTTCTGACCTGGCTGAAATCTGCATTTTTCTGTGGACTCACCATTCGTGTTTGTTTTTTCAGTTCTCTTTTTTTTTTTTGACAATGACAAGCATGATGTTTTTTTTTTGAAAAAGCGTGAAAAAAAGTCACCAGATACTTGGAAATACTCTTACAAATGCAAGCTTTTTCAGTCTTTCGGAGAGAGAATTCCTATTCATTAAGATGAATTAATAGAATTTGTACCGAATGCTTACCATATACAGATCATGCAGGTATATGCAAAGTAATGGTGAAAAAAACACACATTTAAGGAAACGAGTGAGAAATTATTGCAGGACCAGGATCTGCAATAGGCATGTGGGTACTAAAACAGACGATGCTAAGAAAGCTTTTTGCTAGGAGTAACTGCCCAGCCAATAGAACTAACAGTAATGTCAAAGCAAGGAAAAATTACCCTTTTTTTTTTTAAGGAAAAAAAAAAAAAAAAGGTAAGGAAATATTTTCCCTTTTTCTTTTATTTGTAAAATGACTCCCGCTGCCGGAAGGAAGCTCCTTACCTGCCGAGGGGCCCGCTCCGACCTGCTCCGGCACCACTCCCAGCCCGGGGGCTCGGCGCCGGCCGCCTCTGCCCCTGGCAGCCGCCGGCCCGGCCCGGCCGCGCGGGAGCTGTCCGCCGCCGCGGTGCTGAACGGCGGCTGCGGGGCGCCGGGCGCGCTGCCGGGGCTCCCCAGGCTGGGGCAGGACGCGGATTTACCGTCGCCGTCGGGGTGGTGGTTTTCGGGGGATATCCGGTAGATTCCGTAGCCTTGCTGGAATGAGAGGTTGAATTCGAAACCCCTGCGCCTGGCTGAAGAGAAAGGGGTACAACGTCACGTTAAAAAGTCAATGGCAAGAAGAGAAACGATGAAAACAACATTCTAAGGCATGGAATAAGTGTTTAGCTACCGCTAGACAATTTTCTATCCGTAAAAAGAACGAATTGTTGAGAAGAGATTTCTCAGAGTTGTTGTGCTACCTTCTCAATGAACTCAGAAGAGATACACTCCAAAGTTTAGGGTTTCCAAGAAACTGGCAGATTACCCGCTATTCTCAAAACCACACAATACATGATGCTTTTTGGGCTACACACAAGAAAATACTTAAGTTTTGTAATATTTTTGCTGCCTCAAGTCCTGTTTTGGCCATATTCTCAAAGGTGAAAAATTGTACAAAACGATAAAACATTTCTGAGAATTCATAATTAACCTTCAGTGCCAATAGTCAAGCAAGACAAACAGATTTCTGTAACAAATAGTTGGAAGTATTCACACAATGAAACATTTCTATATTCTCCATTCTAAATTCAGTGCTCCAAGTAATCTAACACAGTAATCGAACAATTGTTCAATTTAAGTAAATACACATTCCTGTTCACTATTTATATCCTTTAATTCTTTCTCTTTTCAATAACAAATCACCTGAGATTCCTCACCCATTGCTTTCTGATCTTGCATTATATAGTAACTGGAGAAGTGTCTTATTGAACTAATGAAATCATCTTCCTGCCAAGCCTATCATGCTACATTCTAAACGGAAAGGTTAAGTGGTACATTTATAAAACTTGTATTTCTACTCAAGAGCTTGTGTGCTTACTACATCAGATTTAATTATGGGTGAAATTCTGACCTTAGCAGTCATTGTATTAAAACTCAGTGATCTTTGTCGCAAACATCTGAGGCACAGAGAAAAACAGGCCTTTAGAAGATTCCAAGGTTATCGATGAAGGCTTGGCAGCCTCTGTTACCTCCAGCTAAAATTTATAAATGTGCAAAGTTTTAGGCTAAAAAGCGTGTGGTAGGTGCTCAGCTTTGAACCAGCTCCATGCATGCACTGAGACAAATGCCACTCCCACAGCCCCTGTCCTCTGCTGTTTGCTTTCTGGTGGCACTGTGATTTCCAGCCACAGCTATGGGGCAGGTGTACAAACAGCTCTTCTCCTTCTTATAATTTGCTCGTAATTAACATGTTGTTGGTTTTTCCCCATGACATTAAACATGTTTAGCATGGTCCATGTATTTCATTAGTGAAAGTCAGATTATGACAGATAAATCTTTCCCCGGTAAGAGAGGAGGCAGAAACTAGGATTCAGAGTCCTTTAGTTCTGCTAACACATCTGTCAGTGACTTGGGAAAATCACCAAGCTTCTGTGCCTCAGTATCCATTAGTACCAATTAACCCAGTTTTCTCCAGCTGTCTTGCAAGAATGCTGCGAGGCTCATATATTGTTCTGAAGAGTGTCTATGTAATTCAGATAAATGATTTCAGGGAGTACCAACAACTGCTACTGACACTAACTTCCTGCCCCGTTTACTACGAGATACATCCCACCCGCTCGTCAGCCTCCCATCCTTACTTTTGAGTTCTTCTGAAGACAAAGCGTACGAATTCCTTCTGCAGTTTATGATGCAGCCACAGGGCAGGTGGATCCAGTGTTCTGACAGGACAAATACCGGGGTGACGGTGGCAGCCAGCAAAGTCAGCAGGAAGCTAAGAGTCTCAAATGAAAGGCTTTGAAAGCCAGTGATGTGCTGGACAACCATCTGTATCTGAAAGGCAGAACATTTTGAAATTTAAATTGCTTCAGGCACGTGAATTCCATGAGTTCACAAAATATCCCACCATGAATGTGACACAAGTAAAAGCCTCGTGTATGTTTGTATGTTCAGCCCAACAATTTTGTTTCTAATAGAGAGCAAGGAAAACATACTGACAGAGACTCTCCTCATTCTGCATTTCTCAGAAAATCCCTTGCTTAAGCAAAATGTTAAATAGAGATGCTGAGCACTGTAAAAGAAGCTACTCACCATCCAAGCGTATTAGGTGCCACACTAGCTAGACCTCTCCTGCCTGGTACTGAGGAACTCCAAATCCCAATGGGGAACAGGAGAACTTAGTACCACACAGGACAGTGCTGCAGATGCTCTGTGATGCTCTCTTTCAGTTGAGGGAAGTTCGGATGCTGAGTCTGAACATGATGCAGAGAAAACACCAACCCAGAGCCACACTCCATGTCCTCAACCTCCTCCTTCCTAACTGCACGTGAATGTGCCTCTTCCCAAATACACTGCTGCATGCACATGGACAGCATCCTCCCTCCCACCCCCAAATGCTCTTTGTACACAGATTACAGAGATGCAAACAAACCTCATCTTTCTAACAAATTTATTTTCCAGCCAGCCTAGCAAAGGACGTGACTCACTGCTGTTGACAAGAGGCAGAAAAGCTAGCTTAGTAACATTCAGACCCCACAGTGCCGAAGAAATGCTTGTCAGGCATCTGGAAACATGAAAAGGTGGACCTTATTCATCCCTGGATTCAGTTGACACAAATGATGTGATGATAGAGTAACACGCTGATGAATCAGGTTCTGCCAAAGCTGCTGAAACCCAGTTATGTGCACGTAGTGTGACACAGACCTGTTTAAAGGGACTTTTGCTGACACTAACTATACTATAAGGAACAACGGCAATGGCAGTTCACAGCACAACGACTCATGACCCATTTAAACAAAAGCAAACATTAAAAAGTAAAGCCATCTGATAATTTACCATCATTGGAAGCCAGAGAATGATTTTCGTCAACGCGAGAATCAGCGAGAATCGCTTCTGGGCGAAGCCCACTGTGAAGCTCCTGCTCTGTGCGCTGTTCCCGCAGCGGGGCTCGAGGCCGCTGCTCTCGGCCACACCTGTCCTCAAAACCCCCTCCGAGCTTGGACACGCGCTTTGGAAATGCTTCAGGGTTTTATCCACAGGGTCCACCGGTGACAGGGATGGGGTGGCAGTACTGCAGCCCGCGGGTGTCCCAGGGGTGGTGTAGCCTCGAGAGATTTCCTGGTAATCGATGTGCAACAGCTGTTGCTCGTCTGAGCACAACAGCTGGTAAGTCAGAGGGACAGACAGCACCGTGAGGAGGCAGAAGCACAGTGAGTAGACAATAAATAAGAACAAGATGTAGGAGCTGGCACAGTCGGTGAAGCAACCCCAGGAGGTGGGGACATACTTGCCCCAACCACAGAGAGGCAAAATGCAGATCAGCAAACTGACAATCCAAATGCTGAGAATTGCCCACACCATGCTCACTCGCTGTTTGGAAGTGCTGCAGCTGATTGTGTCAGTTTTATTGATGCTGTAGAAGTTGTAAGAAACTATAAGAGACCCTTTGAGATTGCTAGAAATGCCCTGGAATAAATATATAAGTGCTGAGGTGGTGCACAGAGGCTGGGGAAGGACGTCACTTGACCACTGGGTGAGCATGAAAATAATCACTGGCACAATGCTGATCAAATCATCTATTGACAACGAGGTCACAATCATTGAAATCGTGGTTTTATTCTGCATTTTCAGCAGGGAAACTAGTGAATAAATGCTGCCCAGAAGCGCCGTGAATGCAATGACAAAAGTCAAGCAGAATAGAAAGACATTCAAAGTTCTCTGTTCACCAGGTTTATCCATAATGCTGTGATTTTCAGCAAAGGAGCTCGTCCCATTGAGTGACAAATTACTAGGCGTTACCGACATCGTCCTTGGAAAATCTTTTTCCTTGCCTTCTCACTGACTCTGCAAGTTTTCACGAGCTGAAACCATAACTGTTAGCTCCACATCACAAGTTTCTTTGTTTTCCTTTATCTTTTGTGGCATCCGATGAAGAAATATCCAGGTCTAAGCGCCCCTGATAACCAGAACAACACATGCTCTTGAAAAATCAGGCAACAGTGAGGTACCAAAGGTGCTGGAAAAAATGCAATTCTTCATAACCCTTTCAGTACTGGAAGATGGCTAATTTAGCCTCCTCAGGTAATAACAAGCCGTTCACTTCTGACAGATATCAGGCAACGTGCCTTACTCACGAGTCCAGCTGCAATGAAGGCAGTGCCAGGTATCTTCAAGCTCTAGTGGCTCGGGGAGAACATAGTGGAAATGGGAGGCTGGTGGATTCACCCTGCGCTGCTCGGAGCTGCAGGAGGGAGGAGTCGGATGCAAGCAGGATAGCAGAGAAGAGGGGAGTGAGTATCTTCCCACCCGGAGCTGCCTCTTGGCTGATCAGAAGGCTGAGACAGTGTCCCCGCCAAGCCACACCTCCGATGCTGACACTGAAATCCAATGCAAATACTCAGATCTGATGTCAGCCGTAAATGCCATTCCCGTAAAGCCCATGGCTGCTCCACGGCTGTGCATCACAAGCTGGAGGGCTGCTTTCAGTCTGCTGCACTTCTGCGCTCCGAGCTTAGCACGGGGAAAAGCTGCAGGAGCCTTATAGGAAGAAGGAAGAGAAGGGGTGTGTCTGCTCTGCTTGTGCTCCCGCTCCCACTGCACACGTGTGCGTGTGCACGCAGCGTACGGACACCAACCGTGCAGTCACTCGGTGGCAGCCTGTTATTAATGGCAGGGAGCAGCCACGCACATCAGCAAGGTGTTCCCTGCCTCTGTGGTGTCTCAGCTCAGGCTGGGGTTTATAAAACTTTCATTCCCCGTGTTTTTCAAGTCCAAATGCTCACTGTCTACTCTAACGAAATACATGGATAGAACCACGGCCAAGTGCATTTTGGTATGTTAGGCGTGTTTTCTCTTGAGAAGAAGGAATACTGGTGAAGCTTACAAGCTGACAAAATTTTCAGCACTCGGATGTCAGGCAGACAGGTAAGTTCAGTGCAGTCTTCTTGCAGATCCCCGCCTCTCCTTTCATTTCAGCACCACTTTGCATTCAAATGCTCGACAGGGATGCAGGACAAATATTTTCTGATTAAGGATTATATCGTAAGGCTGCTCCAGTTATGTACTAATCTGTATAACATTACAAATCCACTTGGTTAGAAACCTGTTATTAACAGATCCTCGCCCAGTCCTACCCACCCAAACCGCCGCATGGCTTGGGCCTCTTCCCTCCACCAGGGCAGCACAGGGCTGGCGGCAGCAACTCTCAGGGGTGCTGAGCCCCCAGAAAGACCAGCAGCGAATGCAAAGGCACAGCCCCAGCTCTACCACAACGAGTCCACAATGCAGGGATCAGAGCTAAGGACAATCTCTGAACAACCCCTCCTTCCCTTCCCATTTCCAGGCTGCCCTGCCATGGCACTGGGAAGGCAGATGCCCCAAGACGAGCCAGGTCTTCAAGCCACCCTGATGTGTCACATAGAGCCACACTGTCCTCACTACAGGACCGATGTAAAGATGCACTCCTCCTATGCAGCCCGACCAGGAGCCGCTGCCCTCTCATTCTCCCCTTCACATCACGGCTGCCTCTGTTTCGAGGACCCCATGCTATCCACCAGGACTGACTGCCAACCCTCATGTCACAAATCTGCAGAATAGAGTGGCATCCATCCTGCCTTCCACACGGGGTGCAGTCCTGGATTTGGACCATCCATCTGGCCTCTAACTGTACAGGATTTGAGTTGGCTTTTGTGATTTATCTGTCCTGCTGGACTATTGATTGTTAATCTGTGCTGTGCCAGCTGAAGGCCAGGGCTCATTTCCTTCTATTTACAAATCACAGTCACCTCTGCCCCAGAAGTCAACTTTAAATTGAGGACAGTGTTCTAAATCTTGAGATCAACAGCATGAGCCAGATCAGAACAGTCACAGGAGATAAGAGAAAGAAGCATCATTCACCCTTGTTGGGACCCCTATTTTCCAGTCTGGCTTCCACAGGAAACATACGACCACCCTGTCTGAGTGTGGATATGTGCATGTGCCCATCTCTCTCCCACTCCTAATTCCTCAGTTCCTTTGGACAAAATGATCATTTTCATCTCAGTCTGATGGTGTCAAATGTTTATGAAAATGAGCAGCTGATCAGAGGAGATCGACCCCAGTAGGCTCCCCAGCCAGGAGACAGGCTGCAGTGGAGCCCACTCTTCACTGGACACTCGTGAACACAAAGCAGAGACTTTGTAAATACCCCAGCCATAAGACAAAGCATCGGCTGGGATTCATGCCCTCCTGGCTATCAAAGTCAATCAATTAACCTAAATGTTAAACTGCAGAAAATAGGCTTCATTCACTCTGGCATGTCTTAGTGCTTCCTGACACATGATCAATTACTTTCATTTTTAAAGTCCAAGCTTCCATTGCCTGTGTTGTCTTCATTTGCTCTTGCCACATCACTGTGAGGTATTTAGAAACAATGTTAATAATACTTGGAAAATGCAATTTTCCTACTTTGGGAATTTTTGCTCCTGTATCCCAAGCCATTATACCTGCACTGGATGTCCAATAGCTCTGATTACAGATATCAACCACAAATTTCCTGAAAGTTCCCTTAGTACAATCTTCTTTGCACGCTTCTTTACTGACCTTGCTTTACGAGCTGTGCACATACAGCCTCTCTGCCTCTCTGCGTTTTTAGACATTCTGGTATGAGCAGTTCATCCCATGCATTCCCCTTGTACTTGGAATGAAATGCTCACCAATGTTTTTACGAAGAAAGTCACTTTTACTTATCCCCATATCCATTCAAGGCAGGTGATATATTACTCACTTGAGCTTCTCTTCCCACAGAATGTATTTAATTATATGAACCGCACTTTGCCATTCCCTGTGGCAGCTTTTACTGTAAGTTACAATATGGTGAAATGTTCTTTCCTCTCTGGTCATTTCATAGTTATAACCTGAAGGTCTTAGGAGCAATGAATTCAGTCACCTCCCCCCACTCCCCCCTTTTTTTTAGTGTGATTGATAAATTCCAATAAAATGAAAAAAAGTACAGAAAGATCAGTTTCAATCTTAAAACTAAAGAGAGAATGCAGCTGTGGTAAGGAGAAAGCAGCTCCGTGAGTGCCCGTGAGCAGCCCCATCTCCCATGGAGCCGTGCCTCGCGGTACTCGGCTGGCACATCCAGCAGGGGCTGAGCTCCAAAACTTCTATGGCCAGGGCACATGAATCTGCACTGGATTCTCTGTTCTCATCTAAAGGACAAGCTTACATCGCAGCATTTCAGAACTTACAGGAACACTACCTTTCTGATTTCAATTCCAGTCTCAAATTTCACTGAAATCTCTGAACAGGCTCAAATTCTGGAGGTGGGGAGGAGAGGTGAGCAAGCAGAAGGCAGTCATTGTCATCACAACCCCCCTTCTATCCTCAGGTTTTCTAAAGAAACAGTGCTAGAATGGAACATACAGCAGTGCCAAGAAAGCCACAGGTAGCGACCTTGCAGAAACCAAGACAAAGGAAAAGACACATTTCTCTGCTGCTCTGTCCTTGGTCTGGGCTGTGCCGAGGAAGGCATGCATTTGAAGACTGAGGTCCTTCCTGCCTATTCCCTTCATTCTCTGCCTCTGGGCTCCTGGATTATGGGAGGTTGCTAATACAATACTGTCCTTTGCAATATGCATCTTGGTGGGAATTCTCTTCTGTGCTAAAGAATGATCACAAACAGAAAATATATAAGGCACGGAAATCTCTCTGGCCTCATTTCAAACATCACTGCACAATAATGCCTCTTTAACAAGTCAGCACTACTCGACAGTCTATGAACAGATTTCTGAGAGACACACTGCATGTAGCAATTCAGGAACGCTTGTGAAGTGAATCAAATATTCACCATTCATAAAATACAATCAACAAACAGGTTTTTAAAAATTTATCTTATTTAGTGTATGAGTCATTTTATTTTCATACCTTGCACTAAGCTAAGCTTTAACTTACCATTCTGCTTCCTTTTCTCACTCATGAGAGACAAGGTTATTATAGCAGCTGTACAAATATTTCATTTCAGAAGGTAATATAGCCTCTATGCCAGGCATAAAGGCATATATATATAAAATTCCATAAATGTCTTTGTAATTTATTCCTCAATAGCATTTGATAGATTTTTTTTTTCCCTAGACTTTTAAACAGGCTTTTACAAAGATGTCAAACTAAATGACCATTATTGGTCTGCTGGATTCAGACAACACTTTCAGATACAAGATGGTTAAACGCAGCTAATTATTCCATCTGGTTATTTGCCCCAGATGAACTCAGTCCATGCCGGCTTCTAAGAAAAGGCAGACACTCTGATACTTAATCCATTTCCGCTGCAGCTGTATTGCTGTGCTGTAGGAGAAGGGTGCTTTCTGAATTGGAGCAATTAGAGCAGCGTAAATCAGGAATAATTCCATTAAACCTAAAAATATGATTTAACTTATGTGCTCATTATGGGTTAGCCTGCAACAGCTCTAACCAAAGTGAAACAGAAATTTGCTGTGCGGGTGCTCGTTTCAAAGCCAGGGGACTGCTGCTGCTCGCGGTAGCAGATCACCGCCTGTCCCTGCGAGAGGTAGCACCCTCTCTGAGCAGATGTGCTAGTTCAAAGCACTGCCCACTGCCAGATCTCCAACTTGTCTTTTTCGCCTCTGTGCTGTAAACGTAGACAGCAGATTGAGACTGCAGTGAACTGAGCGTTTCTGGAGAACTGCAGAATTAGTAAAGGACAAATGGAGCTGGAAGTGAGTAAGCCCCGAAGTGTCCACTGGGTGAGGTGTAATCATGACGTGTGTGTCTTTCCCTGACACATTCAGAAACCTATACACAGCATGCCAACGAAAAATGAAAATAGTGCCAGCACTTCAGTGAGGCTGGCCATAGACAAGATGGCTGAGATGAGAATGAATCCGTCCGGGTTGCTGTGTACGCACACTGCCAGAGATGATTATGTGCTGCCCTTCAGGAAATGCCCGAAGTGGGATCAGCTGGACGAGAAAGAAGCAGTTGTAAGGTAATAATAATTCCAGGAAGGCAACGCTGAGAAGGAAGAGGCATTAAGGAAGAGGCAAGCCGCAGTGTGTGCCAGGAGGAGAAGGGTCTGTTACACGAGGAAGGTGTTATTTCTCTAGTGGATGGCACAACAGAGAGGTGGCAGCAAAATCTGCAGCTCCCAAAGTGGAGAGAAGCTCGGTTCTGGGGAGTGTGGAGAGTAAGACATTCTGCGAGCTGTGGCGTAATGGCTCTCTGGAGACAAGACACTCCACAATGTCACTTTTATTGAGCAGCCACTGGCTCAATGAATTGATAGGAGGAGACAGACAGCTAGCAGGGAAGCTATTCTTCAGTACACCTCCTCGCAGTAACTGTTTGCTTTCTAATAGAGAGCACAGCAGGCTATGAATATAATTCATGGAACAGCATGATATGAATGCTTTTAATTTTGCTGTGCAGCTCTACTGGCAGTAGAACACCCGTACTGCAGCTGTATTAACATGGTCATACCTAATCACTGAACAAATCCAGTAAATGTAACATTGTGCTCTATAATCACCCCTATTTTAGACACTGCTAAATGTATTTGTCATGTTGGAAAAGAGGAAATGTTATGCATCTATCAGGAGCTGGACAGTAACACCACACAGCTGTGGAAAACGGCACTGAGAGAGTTAACCAGAGAATCCAAACAGCTGGAAAGAAACAATTATCCCTTTCAGATGGGAGGAAAAAATGGAAAAAGGCGAGGACTGACCCTGCTATGAACCCAACTGGAAGCAGCAAAAAAAAAAAAAAAAAAAAAAAAAAATCAGCTGTATATGTAGAACTTTTTCCAATAGTAATAAAATTAATGACCACAAGAGCCATTTGTAGTACTGTTCGCACATTGCACAGCCTGCTGTATAGTCTCAAAAATTCTGCAGTGGGTTGTCTTGGTCCTTCGTTTCTTTTTTCAGAGTTACTTCCTCATCATCTTCTCTCCCACTAACCTTCAAGGAAGGCTGAATGAGAAGCCTCAGGAGTTAGGATGAAACTGAGTCCTGCAGAGCGAAGATCGTAAGCTTCGGAACCCAATTCTGCCTCTAGAGGACTAAGAATTGTATTTGCTGGTCATGACTGCTTTTATCTATACCAACAAAATTATCACCTTCCTAGCACTGACCTGTTTCTTGGAGAGACGCTATTTTGGCAAGGAAGCCAGTGTTGTTTTACCCTGAAACCACAAGCATAAATGTTATCATAAATGATATCCAAAGAAATTGGACAAAGCACAGGACAAACCTTACTGCATGCAACAACAACAACAACAACAAAAAGATAAAATCTTATTTTAAAAAAGGGAATCCTGTCCGTTCTGCAAATACATTACAAAGACTTTAAGGGACCTTACTTTAAGGAGGGAGATGGCTTTCATGCACCACAGTAATATTTCTCCAAATAAGCACAGGGGCAGAAACGTGCTGATCTTTCCCAGAGGAGGAGTCCCAGGGACAGGGGCAGCTCTGCAGGAAGGTGGCAGCCTTTCACCAGCCTGAATGAGGAAGGAAGGGCTACAGAGCAATTCAAGGTCCCCCATTAGAGAAGACTGCTATTGCTTGGAGTGTAGAAATTTTCCTTCCTAAGACTTCCTTAGGATTTCTTCTATTCTGACTTGAAGCTTTGGAAAAGGTCAGAAAAACAAGAAAAATAATAATTAAAAAAAAAGAGTCTGGGGTAAAGCTGAAAAAAAACACAAGTAATAATGTAGAAGAAATAAAGGTGATAAAGCAGGTTTGGCAGATTTCATATATTCTGTTAAAATGTTGGAAGAAAACAGTAGATGTTTCTTTTCCACAGCCTTAACAAATATTAAAAGTCAAATGAGCTGAGAATGAATGTGCCAGCTCTAGGCACTGCTTTTGTGACACCTGTGTGATGGAGTCCCTAAAAATCACAGTTCATAACATGCCCATATCCTCTAACTTCTTCCCCAAAGGGTAACCAATTGTGCATGTGTTTTTGAAGTGTTTTTCAGAGCACTGAATAAAGAAAGGGCTGCTAACTAACTTTGAGTGACAGTAAAAATGTCTATTAACCTTGTGATGTAAAGGATGACTGAGCTTCTATTATAAGGGGTCAGAAAGGTAGTGAGAGAGGATACAGGAAGACAATGAAATCTTTCCTCTTATAGAAGGAATTCTTGTATAGATTTTTTTTTTTTTTTTTTTTTATAATGGAAAGATTTAATTGAAGTATGAGCTCATCAAAAGGACAGTGTGTTCATGAGATCCAAAGCACTACAAGGAAGGAATACTGCAGACTTCAGAAAAAAATGGTTGTACTTTCCCACTACCTTTCACTAGGTGGTATGTACTTGAGAAAAAAAATGTTCAGTTTTTGATGGTTTTAATTCCAGATTTTTCTGAACAAACTTCACTTTCCAGTAATTGGATTTTTGTTTTAAAGGTATTTTTATAAACCACTGTGCAATGCCAAAGGTCATCGGATCGGGAGGCAATGTAATGCAAAGAGACGCTGGGTCTTTCTCTTGGCCAGCTCCCCCAGGTACAGGTTGGGCTGATCCTACTTCAGATCAGCAACGGCATCAACAGCTTGCTTTGGAGATGCTGGGAATTGCTCAAGTGTCTATAATTATCTGGAATAATTGGCTCAAAAACCAGAATATCACATATCACATCTTGAAAAACAGAAACCATGTGGCATAATCTGGGGTTTGGTATCTCATAGATTTGTGCAGACTAACAAACTAAGGTGGGCAATGATAAAGTTCTACTGGTTAAGCTAAAGGAAACACATTATTTCATTAAAAACATACTTTCTTCCATTTCCAGTCAATTTAATATCACTCGTGAGTATTTATGTAACAGGGAACCTACTGGTTCTCAGTAAGGTTATTTTTCAGACAAGGAAAGGCTGAATTAAGAGTGTAATAACTTGTGTTACACCAACAAGAAACAAAACAAATACACTGGTCTCCTGTAAACCCATTCATCCTCACTTAGTTTTTGTAATAAATATTTATTTCTGTCAACTGCTTCCCAGGTTCTGATGCCATTTCTAAACAGAGGACAGGTTCCCAACCCAGAAGCAGAAAGATTCTGTATTCTGACCTAAAAGATCTGACAGGTTCTGTTTTGTAAAATCTATAAGCCATATATTTTTGGCACTGAGGAGAAATCAGAGAAAAATAAATTTATAGGAAAGAACAAGATGCCCAGTGTTAAGATAGTGGGGCATTTTCCCACCAATTTGAAGATGTTCCCCGAATAAAGCCAGAATGAAAACTAGAAGGTCATTCAGAACTTATTTACCCTATGCATGATAATTACTGAACCTCAACATTTTTAAAGAATTTATCTGGATTCACCCAGTAACCCCATTAGTTATTTAAACTCAGACCAAGTTACAGCAGTATATGGCAGCTGGAAAATCAGGCCAGAATTAGCATAAAATCCAGCTCTCCCTTGAGATGTCTGATACTTTGTGTGTTCAATTGTGGAACAAAATAAGAAAATATTATTCTATTAATTTTCCTAATATGAATATTGAAATTTCTGAAGAGAATTTTAAAAAAATCAAATCTCTATAAACCTCAAAATAATTTCAAAGAAGATTGTGACAAATTTAATACAATATTGCCAAAAGATGAATATAGGCTTGTGTTCTTCACACAGTCAGCTTCCTGCAGGCCTATAAAACAAGCCCCAAGAACTACAACTGACTTTAAAGACCCTCGATCACGAGGCTTGATGGATAGCCTTCATCCCTGCTGTGAGCCTTCCTGAGCCGTATCAGAAGTAATGCCACTACCGACTGGTGCTGCAGAGGCACGGTGATCTGCGGAAGGCTGCGTGCCTACTGCCAGAAGAGCTCCCAGGATGTCACCCCTGGACCTCCAGCAAGTGTGCAGCGAGCTCCACAAAGGAAGGTGGACTGGTGCCGTGGCAAGGGAGGCAGTGTCACTGTCACTGTCACCGAGGGAGGGAAGGGAGCTGTAAGGAAAGCAGGCAGATGCAGCAGAAGAAGCAGCTACGTAAATCCAGGACGAGCACCCTTGCACAGGTAGTGTACCGCCTCACATTGTGCATTAGGAAATGGAGGTTAGGGGTGCTCTTACCAGCTGAAAAAACAGGAGTCAGGTCTTCTCTGAGGCTACGTGCTGCTGATCCACAGGTTGTCCTGACCCTACGAAGCAGCCTGCCGAACGTTCAAGGCTGCGGGGCTTCCATTTTCTGCCCTGTGCTGCAGGCGAGCCAGAAATCACCGCAGGTACAAGGCAGTGTGGCTTCACTGCAAACAGCACACACTGCACCAGGCTTCCGGGAGCTGTCTCCATTAAGTCAGTTCCCCACTGGAGTAAACTCTAACTAGAATTTTAAACAAGATGCCAAAATGTACTGAAGACATTTAAAACTGAAACTGAATTAAAACTTCCAGAATTATGAACATCGAGAACGAAAATACCAGTGATGTATATGATGATTAATATATTTGTATTCCCTACAGATGACTCTTCTGGGCCCAAGGCCCTTCTCTCCCCAGCACAGCTGTGAACTACTGAATGCATTCAGCAGGTGTGTCCTTCAGTGAGCAAAATGCTAGCTGAAACATGAATGTTGGATTGTGCTATTTTCACTCTCCTGTTTATCCCTGAAGAAGTTAATATTCACAAATCCACTATTTGTTTTCAGATCAGCACCCTTAGAGAATATGTACAGCCATATAATATAGAATCGTATTTTCACTTGCATTTACAAAACCTAAAAGGACTTGAGCTGTATTTCAGCAGCAACCCAGAGGAATTACTTTATTGTCTTTAATCAGTCCGTCACGCTGTGCTCTCCATCCCTGCACTATGACGAGCTGCTGGGCGTAAACACTCTTGACACTTGGAGACACAAAAGTACCTTCTCAAAGCAATGACCTGAGCACAGAATGGAAGGCCAACAGTTAAACAACTTCAGCTGATTATTCTTTCCACTTCTGGATGTAAACTGACAGGGTTAGTCAGTATATTTCTGTTTTTCCATTAATGTGAAAAAAAACCTTTTTACTGTGAGGGTGGCCAAAGACTGGTGCCAGTTCCCTGGAGGGGCTGTGCAGTCCCCGGCTGGATATGCACCTCCTGGCTGGACAGGCACCCTGCTGGAGCTGACCCTGGCTACTCAGGTAAGTCATTTCCAGTCTGCCCATTAGGTTACTCAGGAGGAACAAACACAGGCTCCCCAGCTCCCTGAAACACAACAAAATCAAATGCTTGTGATGCATGAGTTCCTAAAAGTGCCCAGCCAGCTGAGCGTACAGAGCCCATCATTTTGTTATTTCCTGTTTTTACAGCGACTTTAGAAGCCTGCCAGCTCACATGGGGCTGGAGAGACTCACTGTGGAGCACAGCAGGACACTCAATAGCTACAAAATGTACTTCAGTGGCCTGGGCAATGTTTAAAGATATTTGAGCCATGCACAGGAACCCTACAGCAGTAAGGGACAGGATAGCTGCCTGCACTGAAGCTCACAGTGAAACAGGAAATTAAGGCCACCAGTGTATTCACCAAGTCAATTTATAGCATACGTAAAGCACCTTCAAAATGTATGCAATGAGAGTGCCATTTTAAATCCTACAGTACCTGCAGAAAGCGTGGGCCATGACAGAATGTGCTAAATGCCATTCAAAAATCCCAGTAAAAATTCCTTACAGCAAAAACGAGTATAAAACCACAACAGATCTTTCTTCTTTTGCAAAACTGGCAGTGGCCACTACCAGCCCGATCTCGTTAATCTCGGCGCTCACATTACCTGCATTGAACGAGGCACAGAGAACCGCCTAACCATTCAGAGCAGCTTTCAGATCTGCAAAAATTCACCTTCAGAGCACTGAGGCACAAGTATATCCACATATCTCGAGATCCCCTTCCTCTGAAGGGACACAGGCAATTTGTTTTCTGCAGCACAGTAGTCCTGCCATCCTCGTCACATTACGCTCACTGAAATGTCAACGTGAAGGAAGCTCATCTACCCAGCCAACCTCAACAACGGAGTTAACAAACTTCTCATAGTGGGTGACCCTGAAGAATATTAATAATATTCTTCTTAATAACAATATTAAATATTATTATATTTATTATATATGGCTTTTTACTCTGCTGTGGTATTTTAAAAGTTTTCTGAGTGATTTCAGAATCAGAGTGCTATCAAAAAGCAGGAAAAAAGAAGGTAACAGATTCCAGTATTACTCAGGTACTTTTGAAAATATTGCACCTTATTTTAGAATTCATAGCACAGCATGATAACAATCATATAACTACTGAATAATGGATACAAGATAAAAAACGATAAATGACCTTCGTAGGCTTTAAAATAGTCTGACTATACTAATAGGGTCATTTTACAACCAATTTACAAACCAAAGGTTACATGGATGTTTTAATTCAGACTCAAAATCTACTTTAATATTTTATATTTTTAATAATTGAAACATTTTAACAGTATGTAGAATTCAGTGTGGCAAGGAGAACAATGAGACATCATGTAGGCAATAAAACACCCTAAGTCCATATACTTATTAAGTAAACTACTCTGCGTTGCAAAATGATGCACAATTTTTTCCAAAGCCACCTCTGAAAGTTTTCTGCTGAATCTAAAAGTAAACCTGAAATAATTAGAAAAGTTTTCTTAAAAATGTTTTGAGACGGTACTAAGCTCATCCGCAATTGTAAGAAGCCCGAAGTACTTGTTACCTCTCACATACAAGCAATCCTAAAGCCTCCCCAGTCCTACTCCACGGTGCAGCATTTCTGTGCATATATCTTGGAAGGATCATCATGAAGATTTTCAACAGCAGTCCCAGGTGAGAAATCGCTTTCTCACTTACAGGCTTGCTTGGTCCAACTTGTGTACCTACGTCACAACATCTAGAATTTAGCATACCTCAATCATCTCCATAATATGGTATTAGTGAGGGGTTGCTTTTACTTGTATGTTTTGTTCAAAGCAGAATACTTTTGTGTACATACATTAGAAAGCTAATAAATGACAAAATTTAAACCTTAGGTTTCAGAATTACACCTTCTTTGTCATAATTCTTTTTTTTTTTTTTTTTGGCTCAATTCTGTACTTGTTGAAGCAGAGAGATTTTGCTTCTCAAATTTAGTGAACTCTGAAACAGGAAAGCCCAGCAGGCTTTAAAAGCTGTACTTTTACTAACAAATTACAGATACTGTAATTCCAAGAAAAACAAGGCAACAAAGGTATAAATATTTCCTAGAATTTTCAGTACACTGAAAATGAAGCTCTCCTCTTTGATACTGCTGTTTGATCTTCCCCAGCAATATAAAATTGTTAATTTACAGAACTAAAAAAACATATTCAGAAAGTTGTTGAATAATAAAAGATGCAACAATAATGGATATGCAGAGCTATGCTACAAGCATTTTCTTAATGATTCTACTCAAGAACTCATGAATATTTTAATGAGACTGTGGAGGAGAACCTCCCAAACACGATCAAATCCCACTTAGAAAACAACTTTTCAAATACGGTAACAATCCCAGCCTCTGATCTGCAAATTTTGAGACTCAAACTCAGAGAGAGAAAAGAAAAAAATGCTTGAGAAGAACACTAGATTATTTCCAAACACTGAATCTCTGGACTCTTACGTTTGTCTTACCCCTGGGAGGCTGAATTTTCATTACAGGCTCATTCATGTTGTTATTGGTACTAGAGCCATACCCAAGAACACAAACTCCCCCTGCACTGGCTGGAGATCAGCACCGTGTATTTCACTGCTGCCAACCTGGCAGCAGGCTGAGCCCATGCCAGCTCGAATCCCTTAAACTATGTGCTCAGGCGCTGGAAAGGACAGATGTAATCCAAGCCCAGAAGTCCCCACTTGGCCATCCAAACTGCAGTAGAAATCTGAAATATGTCCCATTCAGTTAATGCAAAAACTGGGCAGCATGTTCAGTCACCCTGCAGCGCTTGGAAAGAATTAGGTGCAAAGGGCAGTAAATCCAGCTACCCCATTAGGTCCTGAATTCTGCATTTACACTCCAAAAGGGACCAGATTCTCAAAATGCCTGTGCACATACACAGCTGACCACAACAGGAGTTTAAAAAGCAAGCATCTTTTTTTGATGTTCCAGGTCCTGATGCCTTTGCCATGGTTTCTGGGCACAGAAGGTACCTTGTAAGCTGTGGCAGAAGTGGCAGGGGAGATACACAAGTCCTGTTTGGAGCTTTAAGCTATCGTCAATACTTTTTCTAGCATATGATACTCAAAAGAGCCAAGAAGTACATACTATAAATGCACATAACCCATGTATTTTTCCAGTGAACTGACATTTGTGATTAGCTTGGAACAGCCAAATCTCAATATAAGTGAGTCATTCTCTCATCGAGAAAACAGGTATGGTTAAATAAGCACACTTAGTCAGAGTGCACAGCATAGTAATCAGGTGTAAAGTGAGCAGATTTCTAGTTGACTTATTTAACAACACAGGAATAAATTGTCCTCAATCCCCTCCACAAACAGTCTTACATTCTCATCAGCTTTTAAAGTATCAGTAAGTAACTTTAATGGAAGCATTACACAGTTAATGATTCTGCACCCGGGATGGGGCAACCCTGGCTGCAGGTACAGACTGGGGGGCTGAGAGGCTGGAGAGCAGCTCCACGGAAAGGGAGCTGACGGTTCTGGCTGACATTATTTCTCACAGCTCGTTGTTTGCTATTTTTTTCCCTGAAGGTCTGAGGACAAAACATCCAACCAAGATAATCAGTTAGCCTCCATCTGTATTATGTCCACTAGTCATTTCACAAAACGTTTTAACCACTATAGCAATAACTGATTAAACAGCAATCAATAAATGCAAATTTTTAACTATTTGACTATGATATTTTGTTTAGAAGGAAGCATAGTGTTGATCACAGACAGGTTATTTCAGTCTGTGGGCTGAAAGCATATTCTTTTCAATGCCAAAAAACACTCACTTGATACTACTGAAACGCTTTCATTTCGTAAGTTCTAAGAAGTCAAGCTCTTATGACTGCATAGTCTGTGACTTCATGGCAATTAGCCTACTTTATAACATTGCTCAAGTTTAGGGGATGAAGGAAATCAAAGAGTATCTTTTCTCTGCCTATTTGTAAATATATGGTACACTATTGTAACATCAGAGATTCAATAAAGCATTAACACTCCAGTGCTTAATGAATAACAAGATTTTCTTCGTGAGAGTTATTTTATATGAACCATATCTGGTGAAATCATTTACAAAAAAGCTGTGAATTATATCCCTACAGATATTTAGGAATAGTAATAAAAGGAAAAGAGTCTGTTCAAAATCATAGTCATTTTGAAGCAATCATTTATTCAGACTGCATTACATTTAGGTTATCCTAATTAATTTAAGTAAGAAAACACTCAAGAGAAAGTAGTAATACTGACTGTAAGGCAGTAGCAATCTTGTGGAAACTCTCATGTGAATACATAGAATTTGTAAGGGTTATATCCATCTAAAATTCCCTTGGGCCATGTAGTTTCACACCAACTGATTTCCAGTCAATTATGCCTTAAATGTTGAGGTTTGGTTGATTTATTACAAATATTGCAGCCTGAGGGTTAGTGCTATGGAAAAAAAGTGCATAAAGACTCCTCACATATTGACAGCAGCTTGCTTTTGTCATACCTATTTCACTGTTAATTTTGGTTTGCTAAAACAATTCTGAAGGAATACTGAAAAAATCCTCCAATTCAGTTGTCTAATGTGCAAAGACCCATTCAGATCTAACAAGGAAAAACAATGACTTTCACCGT
Source organism: Oxyura jamaicensis (assembly GCF_011077185.1). Classification (NCBI taxonomy): domain Eukaryota; kingdom Metazoa; phylum Chordata; class Aves; order Anseriformes; family Anatidae; genus Oxyura; species Oxyura jamaicensis. Next base: position 24,788,052 of record NC_048901.1, on the reverse strand, counting down.
CACTACTTTAACCGAGTGGTTAAAGCATGCCTCTTCAGTAAGCACACAACAGTGCATTGAGACAGAAGGAAAGTACACTGTAATTAAGAACTGACTCAAGGTCAGGCTCATCATCTGTTTCTTAATTAAGTTTTAATTTGAATTATCAGTAAAACATTTAATGCTTTTTCCTTAAAGCCACAGCAGACAACACGTTCATACCCAGGAATCACAGAAACACCGCGGGGCTGCAGCTGGAGGCACCTCCAGGTCCCTCTGCCCCAGCAGTGCCACCCAGAGTAGGGCCAAGGGCCACATCCCAGCAGCTTCTGAAGGTCCCCAAGGAGACCCCAGCACCCCGTGGTACCTGCCCGGCTCCAGTTTGTGCCCAGGACCTCTGCCCTTGGTGCTGGGTTCCCCTGAGCAGGGTCCATTTCTGTCCTCTTGCAGCTCCCTGAGGGTCTGGGTGGCCATGGGGGAGCTCCCCCGGAGCCCAGGCACCTCCTTGCCAGGCCAAGCAGCCCCGGCCCTGCAGCCTCTCCTCATGGCAGAGGGCCAGCTTGGTAGCCCTATGTTGGACTGACTCTCTCCAGCATGTCCATGTCTTTCTTATACCAGGGGGTCTGGAACCGGACCCAGCACTCCAGGGGAAGCCTCACCTGTGCTGAGCAGACCACCCTCAACCTGCTGGCAACCCTTGTCCTAATGCAGCCAGGATATGTGCTGTGGTCTGAAAACAAAGATGCCCTTTTGAGCATTTTTTTTGTCTTGCAAACCTCAAAACTAGAGTAGCCTTACAATTTCCTCAGGTCTCTCCCTTAATCAGATAGATCCTTCCCTACTTTCACATAATTCTTCTGGTCCAGAAGGCATTAGACAAGGTCTCTCTGCTGAACTATCACTTATAACTTCATATAGGTAATCACTGGGATTAGAAAGAGCTTTTAATGCAGGTATTACATTTACCACAGAAACAGACCAGGCAATATCAATTCCTCATACAACTGTTTTCAATTAAAACCTTTTCTGTTTTAAGTCTAAGTCAGCAACATTAAGAGTAAAATATACATTACCTTTTTTTTTTTCCTTTTTTTTTTTTTTTTTCCAGTGAAAAGGAGATTCTATCTCTTCATGATTTAGCAGACAGATGATGCTAGCTTTTTGTATTTGTTACAAAGATATGCAGTCTTCAAACTGGAATAAAGTTAGTTCAAAAATCATCTGCTTTCCTGGCTTGATTTTGCAGTGAAAAGGCTGCTGCCAACTATCTGCCTTGATCAAACATGGCTTTGAGTGTTCTTAAAAGACAAAACATAAAAAAGAGAAAACAATAGATGACATCACAACATAGTATGAGGAAGCTTTAGAAGATAAGCATAAAAATAGAAAATGAAACCATCCAACTAGATGTCTACTTTTCTTACTTTGGTCTTTGCTTCCTGTTACCTTTTTACCTTTTTTTTTTTCTTATGTCATGTTCTTTCTCTCCCTCTCTGTATTCTGCTTTCTTTTTCCTCTTTCCCGTTTCCCATGTTCCAACTCACCACAACCTGTATTCCATGGCACTGAACAACCTCATAATAATTTAAACGTGTTCATCTGCACAGAGACTTTTTACTTAATTTACAGAAACTATTTACTTAATTAACATAATAGATTACTAATAATAAACATGGATAAACAAGAAAAATATTCAAGACTGCCAGGTTTCATAAAAGCGTGATGGACATAAGAGGGTAAGACCAGAAAAAATCATGCTTATTTGAGATCCTTATGACTGCAGGTTTTTAGCTTACCTGGATACCATTACCTGAGTATGTTTCTCTGGTTTAGTGTGTTATTATGATGTCAAATTGGCAAAAGGACATGCATACCTCACTAGTTAAACTCAATGCATTTTTGTAGATGTCTTACATAATTACAGTATTTCAACTACTTAGCTGACTAATATAACGTACTCCAAAATAATGAACTGACCGATAAATGACTTTAATCACAAGAACTCCTTTAGGATTTAGTCATTAGTACATCATTAGCTCTATGCAATGTTTTTAGGGACATTAAATCACATATAAAGACAATGAGTTCTGCTGCAATCAACTGGGTTAAGTGCAATTAAACATCGCCATAAGATACCAGCTCCCTTCCAGCTCAGGATATTCCATGTTTCTAATCAGGCTGGGTGTTAGGAAAAAGTTCTTCACTGAGAGGTGGTTGGGCACTGGAACAGGCTCCTCAGGGACGTGGTCATGGCACCGAGCCTCCTGGAGCTCAAAGATTGCTTGGACAGTGCTCTCAGACACAGGGTTTGGGTGGTTCTGTGTGGAGCCAGGAGTTGGATTTGGTAAGCCTTGTGGGTCCTTCCAACTCAGGGTATTCTATGATTCTGTGACTCTATGAGCTGTGATTCTTGGATACACAGCAAAGCTAGCTGCAACCTAACAGGTGAGCACCACCAGAGCGGCACCCTGGGAGAGAAAGTATTCTTTTAAAAGCCAAGGAAATTAAATACATAAAACCCAAACAATGCTTTAGAAAAAAATGTTTTCTGCCTCAAGTATCAGGGAGCTCCACCAGACTACAGACAGCAGCAGTGCTCTGAGGAGGTCTCCAGGGCAGCGGTACCACCGGCGCCTGATCCCAGCCATCCCCTTTGGGTCCACGGTGCCCCTGCCTGAGCCGCAGCACTGCCCCGTGCCACACTCACCTGCCAGTAACACTGCTTCCAGTATCCTGTCAAATGCTTTGTCTACTAGAGTTTCTGAAGTTGTTACTATCTGCAAATACATATATATATATATGTATATATATATAGTCTAGAGAAAATTAAAGCTTATTTGGTGCAATCTTCATTAGATGGCAAAATTTGCCTTTCTTTGCCATAAATGACATACAAATGAACTTAGAAGACTGAAATTATATATTATATATATATATATATTTTTTTTTCTAGGAAAAGGAGTGACAATTTTGTTTTCCTGGCAGTTTTATCAGTATTTTTAGTGCAGTTTTTGTATTATTCACGCCTGTGACTGCACTCAACCAGGTAACTGATAAACATTCAGTCAGCGACGTGTTCTCAAATTCAGCTGCATTCTGAATCAGCTTCTGTTATTACTTTAATGTATCATATATCAATGCTTCTGACAGACTTCCACAAGTCTTTTTAATAATAACACTATCACTTGTCTTAGAGCTCCTAATAGTCTAACCTCTGTCATGCAAAAGTCATTACATCATACGTATTTTGAGGAGACAATACTCGCGTTTGTATTCCAGCTTCCCCTCACTCAATTAAAAGAGAACAAGAATCTTAAGGCAACAGTTTGGTATTGCACACTTTTAAAGCTTGTACTCTTTAAAAATATTGCAAGAATTCTGCTTCACTGTCAATTGCTTGATCATGCCGACTCAGTGTAGAGAAGCTCTGCTGATGATTACTTTAAGTTTTGCTTCCACTGGGACTGGGCTTTTAACGCATCTCTCTAATTGTGCATATAAAGTAAAATGACTGCTTTTCTACATTATTAAAATAGAGTACTGCAGTAATTTTTATGGCACAAGTGATGAAAACACGAACACCTCCCTTTTGAATCCAGTGGTGGCTGGTACTTTCATTTTGCATTCTGAAAAGAGAATTCAGGAGAGTAACTATGTTTTTTCATTTCACTACTTTTCAGTGAAATATTTTTGAGCTTTTTTTGTTCTCCTCCAACTCTTAGAGTTGTCATACCCTTTATCTACTGCTAGATTTGAATTAGTAAAGCAGCAAAAGTCACCATGACAATGGTAACTGCAAACTGTTTAATCACAGAATGTATTTTATCACTGCCAAATCCACTTATGGATGTAGTACAAATCCTATATGTCTGTCTGTTTATCTCCCATTTAAAAAAATGTAATGGTAAATATCAGTTGTTCCTATGATCTGAGACGACAGCTGCCACACCACAATCTAATGAAGACACACTGTTTTTGGCTTATTACTGAGCTCTCCATAACCTATGATTTAAGCGAAGCATTAAATAATTAAAACAAGTTACCAAGTTATTCCATAGGCAAAGAGAAATCTGAAGAGAGAACTACAACACTTGAAAGGCCAATATTGAAAGGTTTGTTGTCATTTAAAACACAGCATGCAAATGGTCAAAAGCCCCAGTCCTTTTCCTCATGCAGTTTTGGTTATTCCTTTTCCCACTCACTTCCCAGCTGGACACACGCATGTCAGAATCAGTATGGCTGTAAACAAATGAAACCCAAACCAAAAGGAATCGGAACCAAGTCAGTTAACTCAACTGAAATGATGAGGTTTGTGTCAGGTTCCTATGTGCCAGCTGAGGAGGAGCAGTTCATGATTTCTTCCATTCACACTGACAAGAAAGGTTGAGAAGGGAACTGGAAATCACAGATAAGGTCTGATATGCAACCTCCAGCAACAAATAACGCCAGCAAGTGCTGTGTATCTGTGTATGTTGTGGCTTTGAGTTCAGCTTAGGTAGTGGTTGATGGAAGAGGCTCATGCCAAGAAATCACACCAAGAAAACTTCTAGTAGTCCCGGATGAGAATGAGCCACACAGTGTGCAGCTACACCTTTAAATTCTGGCAGGAATACATGTGAGGACACCGAGTTCTCGGCATAATTAGCTCTGCCAACTCCCAGAACTCCGTTGTTAGTCATACATCTACAATGATAATGCGGTCTGAACGCCTGTCGCAGTACACAAAGGCTCATCCCTGGCAAAACACAGATTCAGTCCCTGTTTTCCCTTCTAAACTTGTAATCCTTTCCCTTCACCACGGATGGTGCTGCTTCCACAATGCCAGAGCAAAGACGTGCTCCCAACGCTGCCACGCATTATTTACGCACGCTGCTCCTGCAGAGCCTCGCTCCGGCCCCATACCTCGGTCAGGTAGCACAAGCAGCGGGCTGGCGTGCAAACGGCACAGGTAACAGGTGTGAGGAGGAGAGGGGACAACATTACTGACAGCTGAGACATCAGTCTGCTCTAGCACATCATTATGTATTCCAGCCCAATACACAGCAAAGACCCATGGATAAGGTTATGTATCAAGATCACTGTGATATATGAACTAAATTCCCATTGGTTATTTATGGTTTATTTCTACTACAATGCACTTCACCAGCAGGGAATGTGTCCCTTATAAATTTATCAAATACACTGTGTTATCAAAGGTGGGAACTCATACATTTGATTAGGAACCTTTCTATTATATTCATGTTCCTGGTAAAATACTCTTTCAATAGAAATTGTCAGACCAGAAGCAGCCTTTTGTGATTCATATGCAGATCTTCACTATGAACCAAAAATTGTAATTAATTCATTTCCATTACCACCACCCTGCATTTTTTGTACTAGGAAAGTCAAATTTACATAAATATTCTGACACACAATCACGAAGTAATCACACATCTAATCTCACTTAAATATGCACAGACTAATAAAACAGTAGTAGGAACATGTTACTAAGCAATGTTTTTTTAAAAAAACAAACAAAAAAAATTGAGACTGTTTGTAATGCTGATTTCTCTAAATTCTGAATTACACAAAAATGCGTCATTAAAGAAAAAAAAAAAACAACAACATTAAAAGCTAGACATAGAGCTGACTATATTGGAGCAGCTATGATACACCATTGCTTTGCATTACAAGTAATATTACATTGTCAATATTCACTAGTAGGTAGTAAAATTTGATATGCTGTACTGTAATAGTTGCTATACTGATTTTAGCAAATATTTTTTCAATCTAGAAAGTTAACTGCAAATCACAGATGTTATATTTTGTAAAGCTGTGACTCAGAGATGATGCTCAACATGAACAGATCCAACTCTGCTCGACTTTTGCTATTATCTTTTATGCTAAATTTTCTGAACTCTAATATATGGCACTTTTTCTTCCTTTTTTATTTTTTTTTTGTAATTAATTCCTTTTTTTCCATTCCTTGTAAACTCTTTGTTTACTGCTAAAAACCTCTCACCTTGAAATTGCTCTGCCTGATGAAAGATGCAGTCCAGGAGTGATTAGTAGCGCACCCTACATTTGAGAACATGAGGTGATGCAGTATAATCACTGCAAAGGAACCTCAGATCCATCCTTATGGTGAAAGTATCAGCACTCACACAGGGGAAATGCACTCAGGAAAATTTGGCTTTAAGCACAAAAAGATAATGGATGATAATAGCCTTCTTATTCCCTTGGATCAAGTACTGTGCTGTCCAGAATTTCTGCCAAAAGTAAATGCATTTACTCTGTACTTTTTTACGTACTCACATTTTCAAGGATCCAATTATTTTTCCTGGAATGTGTTGCCTGTACTTGAATACAAAACACAGAGCAAGTTCAAAATGTAGTGGCAAGAGCTGCTGTATGAGGCACAGTATTACTTTATGTCTCTTCCTCAGATTAAAAAAGAAGCTAATTATACAGCAACCGGAATGAGACCTGGGTTCCAAAGAACAATAAGATGTGCCATTTAGTAATCTACAACACCCCCTTATGAGATCTCAGGCATCTGGCTTCTTCTTCCACATCTAGTATCATTCGCCACTAGTCTCTGAACCTTTATAGTCATCTGCAGAATATTGTTCACCACCTCCAAGGGATTTATTGAATCCTTTATGAACATTAACAGCTTTTCTCTCTACCTCTGGTGAGACATAGGGAGTATTCAGTGAAACGGACATCTTAACTTCCCTTTCAGTATCAGTATTCGGAATATGAGAATCCTGTAAAAATCTTGAACATACCACACCCCCAAATGCACCTTGAGCAGCGCATTCATCCCTGGGAGTCTGTACACACATGGTGTTTGGGTGTTCTTTCACAGGAGCCAGACACTGTGGCAGAAACTGTCTGATGGTGTCTGGATGACAGGCAACAGAAAAACTATGGTGGCTGTCCTGCAATCCAATTCTCTATTAAAAGGAAAAAAAAAAAAAAAAAAAAAAAAAAGGACATTAAGACATTTCTAACATTCATATTGCAAAGGAAAAAGGCTCAATCATGCAACTGAGAATCAGACAACACAGTAAAATGATTAGCATCAAGAGAATATCTGACAGATCTTTATCAGACACACAGTTCAGTGGTATTTTGTCCTGAAATACTGGCTGTGCTGCACAATTATACAGGTCTTACTTTATCCCTGTAACTCTGTTTATCTTCCAGAGCTCTCCTTTGTGTATTACATACACATGCTGCTTGGCTGGAGCCACAGCACTTGAACTTTTAGTGTCAACACTCAGCAGCATGTAACTACCACCTCCACACTGCAAATTAGAACTGTTTGGCATACTTAATAATCGTAAGTACTCTTGACAAGTACCTGATAAACAGTTCCTTATACACTCACTCATTTGATGGCCAATTCATAATTTTAAATAGGATAATTAAAGAAAACCAAAATCCAAACAATGTCTCAATTTTAGAAAAACAACTGGGACAAACCAAGTGCACTGACCAAATGACCAACAAGGGAAAGTGAATCAAAAAAAAAAAAAAAAAAAAGTGTTAATTGGGATTCCACAGTACACTATTGCAAAGTGGATCATATTTCCTTTATTAATTTTCAGCCTAGTCCAGTATACTCTAAAATCAATTACTGCATTAATTGCCATAGCTACTTTACAGGAACTGCTTCTGTTCTGTTCAAAATTATCACAGATTTAAAAATCAAAATAAAATCCCTCATTATGTTCACAAACAGAAAACTATACTAAGTTGAATGTATATAGAAATATAGAAACCAAGAAATCTGAAGTGTTTTTAGTACTCTCTGGTGGCCAACTCCTATAGAAGTATATCTGAAAAATCATATTTCAACAACAACCGTGTTGTTTGCCCCGTTGCCAAGTAAAAATTGACCATATGCTCTGTGCATCAGTGCGTAGTTTGATTCACTTTTCCTTTTCCCAAATGTGCACTTAAAAAAAAAAAAAAAGGAAAGAAAAAAGAAGGAAGACAGGTTGTTCAGAAAGACTACTGTTTACTAAATTTTACCTGAAATTGTAGAGTGAAACTTTAAAATCTGTTAGCTGCAGAAAAGCAATGGGTAATTCCATAACATCAAAAGCTGTTGTATCTCATCTCTAATACAATAAAAACAAACCAGAGTCTAAAAAGAATAACAGTGAGTTATTTAATTCTCACTGAAAATACATTAGGCCAATTTCAATCAAGTTACCAAGGATTAGTGGGGAAGACCTTGTAAAATAAGGTTGATACAGAAACAGGATTTTTAATGAACTAATGAATCTGGCATTACTTTTTATTTCTCTGCCTGCTTTATGTCACGAGGACGTATAGCTAGAAAATTTTTAAATAAAAATAAATTTTAAAAAAGGCAAGCAAGCAAGCGATAGGCAAGTCTATCACATTACAATACTCCTGGAGACTTAGAAAATACGAGCTGTTGCAGTGCTCCTGCAAGTGTTACTGCTTTCTGATCCTTCCTTTTCTCCTGGGAGGGCACCAGCGAGGAGGAAAGCAGTGCAGTGCATGGAATGCTTTTCCAGCCTGAAAGCAGCAGCTTGCAGAGAAGACTAAATGCTGTGTGTTGAAGCCCACAGGTGATGTACAACTGGGAGGAGCGGCTGACACAAGAGCTGTTTGCCCCTGTTCTGACAGACAAGCCGGGGCAGTGGGCAGAAAGCAGCCTCATGAGGTTCTGCAAGAGGAAATGCAAAGTCCTGCGTCTGGGGAAGAACAAGCCCGTGACCGGTCCACACTGGAGGCCAACCAGCTGAAAAGCGGCTCTGTCAAGCACCTGAGGGTCCTGGAGGACAACCAGCTGACAGCAAGCCAGCAGTGCACCCTCTTGGTAAAGAAGGCCAACAGCTCCCTGGGCTGCATTCCGAACGGCGCTGACAGCAGGTCGAGGGTGGTGACCCCCTCACGTGGCACTAGCAGAGCAGCAGGTTTGGTGCTGGGCTCCCCAGCACAGGAGGGAGGAGGCAGAGCCAGCACAGCACAGGACCGCAGAGATGACCACAGGGCTGGGTACACCCCATGCACCGGGAGGGGCTGAGGGAGCCTGGAGTGCTGAGACAAAACCAAGCGCTAATGCAATAGCCCAAAGGAGCAACATCAGTGCGATGTTTTCACAGTTCTGAATGACAAATCTTTGCCATGTGGACTGTGCCATACAAAAAAGGAAGCTAGCAATGATATTGAAAAATTATTTCCTACTTCTCCGTTCTGCTGAAATTACCAGAGAAATATTTAGGAAGGGTGTGGATTAAGAGAAGTGTTAGGAAAACGTAACCGACAAAGGAAGGGTACAGAAAAGAAGAATTAGAAAATGAGAGGGAAAAGTGAGTCACTTGGAAATAATAACATGTTCTGAAGGTTACACAGTAGTTTTCCATGCTACTCCCTGCAGAAAAATGAGTTTTACGTCACTGTTACAGAAGCAGGAAAACAAGGTTATATAGTAGTTTTCCATGCTACTCTGCAAAAGATGAGCTTTATATCACTCATACAGAAGTGGGAAAATGGATGCAGAGATAGGCTGATGGATGAGGGACAAAAGACGATGTCTAGAATCAAAGGCCCTAAGAAAATATCTTATTAAGACATGAATGACAGAAAACATTCTGCATGTAGAGTTTGATTCTGTCTACATTGTAACCTCTGTGAGGAGAAAAGTGGGGAAAGAAGAGACAAACGGGAGACTAGCCGTCAGGGCTCTAGGACGCCTGTTAGCAGGTACATAAGGATGATAACGGCATTAGCAGATGAATAGTTTGGTCCAGCAACATAAGGAGAAAGGTAAACCAGACAATAACAGGGCAGAAACTTGTTTGTGATATGGGAGACAATATGATCTAAGAAAATGATTTTAAGACTGAACAAAGGTGACAGGTGACATTGGAAAAGGCAGACGATTTTTGAAGTAAACTAGATACCAGTCTGTGAGTCATTATACAGCTGTTTGTGCATGCACATCTAAGAAATACCAGCTCTAAATTCTGCAAAAGGCTGGAGGCTAAGGCCAGGTACTAGAGGCTAAGAGGACATATACCTGACATGAGCATACATTTTACAGATATATGTTGCTTCAAAAATGTAAACGCTACTTCTCTCCTTGCATGCCCCAATTTCCATGTGCTGATCACCTCTCTGACTAAGAAATTGAGAAACTAAGAAATTAAGCTACAAAGTGATATGGTTTGGGTACATCCAAATGTGAGCCTTCCTCTGTAAGTAACCTACCACTGTAAGTCATACCATTATCTCTAACATGCTTGCATGTACCAAAGACAACTCTCCAGATGAAACCAGCTTATCAATGAAAACCATTACTTTATTATATATTCAGTGATTTTTCACTAGACAGAAGAATTTTAAAAAACAGACTCATGGCGGCTAAACCCCAAAATGTTCTTATTGGCAAAATCAGTCAAAACTATGGTTCCTACATTGCTGCACATGTGGTAGTCTACATGAGTCTACGAGAGGAGTTCCACCTACAGGAGACAGTTGGAGAGGATACGCAAGGAAAAACACAGCAGCATTACATCAAAGTTGCTTCGTGGCAGTACCGATTCTCTTATGTGGCACAATCGTGAGTCCTCAGTTAGCTTTCGTATGTCCTAAAAAATCCTGTGATGAAAAAAATCCTGATTTGGTAGAAATGACTTTTCTTCTGTCTGATCATATTCTGAAAGCCTCCTACTCAACTACCACAATATTCAGTGCTCACTTTCCTATTGATTTCAGTGGCAGATTGACCAGGCAGATTGAACAGGATTTTTCATCCTGTTTCTATTCATATTTCATTATTAAACCTAATGATTTCTTTTATAAAAATGTGAATTTTATTACATCAAGAAACAAATCAGAGTAAATCTTATTAACTTTTCTGCTTTATGGAACATAATAGCTTAGAGAGAATACACATCTGCATGGAAGTTCAGCAGGCAGTAGGTAAAGCAGATCTGTTTGTATGGGTAGCAGGTCCAGTATTACTATATGAGATATTATAAGCTTATTAAAAATACAATTATATTCACTGGCAATGATGTTTAATTAGATTTATTCATTAAAAGCTCACAGTAAATGTGTTCTTGCATGTATTTGCATAAATAGCACCGAGCATTGCAAAACAAAAATAAATCAATATTCAGCTGTAATTGATGCTGCTATGACTATGAATCTAAGTCACTGTACTAGATGTTCTGATTTCTAAATCATAGTCATATTTCTTCTAATACACAAAAGCATATTAGAAACTTCCTACTGTATGAACAGTGTGCCAACAGACAAATATTTACTAGAGCTAAAATAGTCAACAAGAAAGACAAACAACTCTTCTTGATAGGTCACCGCCACAGTAGTGTGCACTTCCTTCCCCCAAAACACTACGTTACTCTGTGATATTGGAGGAGATAAATTAATACAATTAAAGTCCATGGCATCTGAAGTCATAAAAGTATTATAGCAGAGACATAAAGGCACATTTAGGCTCAAGATGCCTCCCATGTGAGTTCATCAGATCATCAGAAATAATTAATGGAAGACTGGAAGAACTATCATTAGACTTGCAGTTCTGATGTACGAGGAGCAAAGGATTTTCTGTATTTGGAAGGGGGGAAGCAAGGAATTACTGATAGCCTCTAACAAATTTTGAATTGGTTTATGTTCTTTTTACAAGCAAACTGTAAGAATAATCTGCTTACAAAGACAGGCTTGGCCCTCTTTTTTCCCCCAAACAAAACTTTTTCTGGAACTCGTTGTTTCTAAAGGCATGCAATTTGGAAATTATTTTTGAGTCAGATGGAGTATAATTTGAAAAGGCCTGACCCAGATTCAGAGCCAGCATTAAAAGGCATCTTACAAATCAATTTCAAACCAGACAGCATTTTGAAGTTATCTACCCATCTATTCAAACAAGCTTGCTTCTGACCTTTCTCACACAGCCTAGCTTGGATGGAATCTAACTGTGAAAAATGATGCCATGAACTTTTAATTTAAAGATTAAAGCAGCTGAAGTAAAAAGCAAAATAGCTTTGTTATTTGGGTACATAAATCACAACTAAAAAGATGAGAAAGTAAATCCAATCCTGAAACATTCCTGGCTGAATTCAGCATTTCTGTTTCTCTGGCAGCAATATCTTATGGGAGAAACAGAATGGGCAGGATCAGGGAATTACTACGTACCCAGCATTTTGAAAGTTGTGCATGCAGTCTGACTAGTCCTCCTAGGCAAAAAGAGGTCTGGAAAATGAGTCATATGGAAGTGATGATGGTGGGCTCCAAAAAAAAAAAAAAAAAAAGAATGCCAAGAGAAGTGAACTGTTCTATTAATCCCTAAATCTTTTAATACTGAAGAGTAAAATTAAAGAAGATAGGGTAATGCTTTGAGTTGAAGAGATCTATTCACCAGCATGAGCAATAGGACTAAGGGTGTCCAATGAGAAAATGCCTGTCAAGGACAGCAACATTTTCAGTGAAACCAGCTTAGCTGGGATCTATGACAGAAAGTCATATATCCTTGGACCAAGCCAGAAGTCCCCCTTGGTAGCATCAGGCTCAGAGCATTCCAGCAGATCATACCTAATTGCTCAAACTGGGGTAAGCTTGTTCCAACATGGCCAATAACTTCTACAGGCAAAGCCAAACATTTTGCTTTCAGAAAAACTATTCTCTATCTTTCAGGAATATCTTCCATATGATTTATTCAGCCAACAAAAACTGCTGAGTAACTTTTTAAGAGAACTTAGGAGGAGCTCTAACAGGGAATACACAAATTTTCAATCAAAAAGAAGAACTATGTTTAATTTAGCATAAGAAAAATTCTAAGAAAATTCATATGCTACAGAAATGTTGAACTAAGAACATAGCAGACTAACAGAATAATGCTAAGTAGCTCTCACATTGCTTAGGAAAAGCATATCAAGTGACATATTTTTACTTTTTTAAAAAAAAAAAAAAGTGTTAAGTTTATTTACACTAAAATAAGAAACTGTCTGACCAATCTGCAAAGATTCACAGGAGTCCGCAGAACTGCACTGATGAGAATCAGCAAAGGATGTGTCCTAGTGAGTAAGTCTGATACAGTGCAGGTATCTATGTTTGCTTACTTCCCTGCCAAGAAGATTTGGGGCTCTTCACTGCACACCAAGGTGTCTTTTAGCAATGAAGTTATCTATATGAAAGAGGAAGAGATGGAAACACAGAATGATAACTAAAACTTTTTTTAAGGTGTACCAGTATTATTTTCAAATCTGTAAGCTATGAAAGCTGCAGGACACAATAAGAATATAACATTGCACAGTGTACACAGGTATCTGCTTTGTTTCATCTACTACCTTTGTTCTTCAGAAAAACAATTCTTTAATAAAAGAACACAAAGAGAGCACATTTCATGCACTGTGCTGAAGCCCTGCAAACTGGGACTAATTCTGAGGTCTTTAGTCAGGCTGAAAACCTCAAAAGAACTCAGAATTAAATTTTCAGCAAGGGCTCAAAAACTTCTACAACCTTCTGAGAACAGCCACTGAGAAGCCTTCTCAGAATAAAGCAGCAGTACGGGGTTAGATTCTTCCCCAGGCACAAATCCAGAACAACCACAGAGAACCTGATGGAGTTATTTCAGATTTACACCACTGCAAAATACAAGTACGTTCAGGTCTATCTGCAGTGCAGTGGAGTACAAATTCAGCATTCAGCAGTGTATGTAAAAAGACCAGTCCCTCCTTTGGCAGAACAATCTAATGAAGTACCAAATTAATGGATGACAGTAGCCCAAGTCCTGCCACTAGAGTTTATGCTGCCCACTGGTTACTCAACATAATTACTTCTGTAAGAATAATGGCTTATTTTCTGATGTAAAAATCCATGGTAAACTTATTCATAGAAGAGTGAAGCAGTCCTGAGGTTGATGTTTATAGCATCTGATGGAGTAATGAGCAGCTTTTCCAACCCAGAGTAACTGGCATTCTTTTCTCTCTTACCTCCTTTTGATCTTAGTGCTGAGAAGCTGCGCACTACTCGGGCCTGAGCAAGGCACAGCTCACTGCCCATGTACACATCATTTTCTCAACTTTCACTGATGAGTCATCAAATACTTTCCTGAAACCAAAATCATATGCTGTATTTTAACAGGTACTCCACTTCTATTATTTAATACTTGTATTCATGTAGCAATTCAAGGTCAAAGAGGTCAAAACCAAGCTGCACTGTGTGCTGCACTAATACCATCAGCTAAGGTGAGCCAAGAGACTCCTTTCCTTGACTGCAAGCCTCAGATGTCTGCCAGCACTTTTCTGTAAGAAGATTCTTCCCTGGATAGAAGGGGTAACACCTCTGTCCGTCTCCTTGAATTCCTGTGCCTCCATCTTAGGTGTGAATTCCTTGAAGAGGAAAGCACACACAGAGAATGCAGGAAACAGTAACACTAAAAGGCATCGTCCTTGTCCATCGTATCTCCAGGCTCCTAGGGATAAAGAGCATTGGTATGAAAATGAAAGCACTTGACGCTGTTTTGAATAATCTCCCTGGCTTGTGACTAATGTTACCAGAGATTTTATATGTGCAAATGGAAGGGAAAGATTTGCTGGTTTGAAACTGAACCGAGAAGTCGGGGAAGGGGGAAATCAGTAGAGCTGAATAATAATGGAGAGAGAAGACATAGAGCACCAAAATAAGAAAAAATGCATAAAATTGCTGCACTGCAAGAGGGAAAAAACACGCTGACTATGACTGGGCAACGGTTTATCTGAAGTACGATTTGGCAGCAAAGCGGGAAAATATTAGCAACTCCTTTGGAGATCGTTCTGCTTCTCCCCCAGCCAGGATGCTTAGCACTCTGCAGACAGACATCAGTACCTTTCAGGTCTAACACTAAACCAAGTGGTACTTAGCAATAAAAAGAGCTCACAGCTTTATATATTTGAGAGCTGCTGAAAGATTTTCAAATTCCTTTCAGTGAAGTATGTGAAGAAATAACAAAGATTATTTCTGTAGTGCTGTGTGAGAGGTGAGGGATTTGGACACTGGAATATAGCCTTCAAAAACAGTGGGCATTCCAGCAAGGTACAGGTACATTACAAGTGTTATGATAGCTAAATGTCTGGAAAAAGTTTATTAGCAGATCAAAGATATTAGGGCAAGAAGGTGTAACTCTCAACACAGGAAAAGCAAGAAACAGTTTGGGTTCATGTTGTGCCACCACATAAAGCAGTCTGTCAATAATGCAGTTCTGTTTTTTTTGGTAGGAGTGTACTGGACTGCAAAGTATCTGCTTGGGAAAAGATGTCTTAGGGGACAGTGTTCCAGTTCAACATTTGTTTTCATGTAAGTAAAATAAACGCTCAAAAATCATGGGCACGTTGGAACCTCTTGTATAAACGCCAAAGCTAATCTTTTTTTTTCTTTTTTTTTTTTTTCTTTTTTTTTTTTTTTTTTCTTGCACGTGTGTATGCACACACAGCCCTTGTGAAGCTGTCCCTCCCTGGCAACAACGGCTGTGAGGATCATCATTACCGCCCCTGCTGTCCTGCGTTCTGGGAAGAAGAGGCAGGAAATTAGAGGAGAGCCATCTCATGGGGAGAGGTGAGCTACAGGTGACATGCAGCCAATCCCATGGTAACGGTGTATTTATGTCAGTCCTAATGGTCTTACATCTACAAGTATTCTGAACAGAATTACTATACAGCTTTAAGCAGGTAAAAGTGGCTTTTCTTTTAACACCATTCTTGGAAATATCTGAGTCAGTAATTATCCTTCTAGAAGGGAATAATAATAATAGGGAAGGTTATTATTTTCATTTGTATGAAATAAATGCTTTACAGACAGAGAGGCAGCCTAAAGTAACTGGAAAATATAACAGGCAGTTAGAATGAACGGGATGTCAGGGTAGCAAAGATAAGGCAGCTTCAGGGACACATCTTCAAACAATCTAAATACATAGAGATTCTGTCCAAACACACAAGGAAATTCTCCATTTTGTATGCAATGAAAATTTGTCATCAAGAAAACGTGCAAAACACTTGAACTGTTTTCTCTATGCAGATATATTAAAAATGGTCAATTCAACTGAATTTCCATGACTTCAAAGACAGGAGATGAACTCTAAAACCAGAAACTTTCCATGAAAGTAATTATTTGTCATTGTTTTGCAAAGAAAACAGTAAAGAATACCAAGGTCAGAATTGATGCATTGGATATGATCCTTTATATTGTCCAATTACTGCAAGTATTTCCCAGCCAGGATTTTAGGGGTAAAACTTTGCCATATCCTTCCTTCTCTTCTCTGTAATGGGAAAAATAAGAACTTTCAGAGTCTACATTCTTTACATCAAAAAGGAAAGGAGGAATAAGGCCTCCCAAACTCTCTTACTTATTTTGATGTGGTCCAAAGCACCAATACTCCTGTTTGGTAATGGCATAACTCCATTCAGAAAAGTACAGCTATAAAGATGTCTCTGGGGTCTGCAGTACCTAATTCTGCATGGTTCTGGTTATTGGCTGGTATTGTCCACAATCCCTGCAGATGAAACTAAACTGAAAGATGTGCTGAAGATGCTACTGGATGCAGAAACCACAATAACTGTGGAGCTCTGTAAAGTGACGTACCAAGAAATGCAATGACACGCTGTGTATGACCTGTGAAATTCCTAACTACACTGAGAACTGAAATGGACTAGTCTTACCCTAGAGAATGCATTAAGATGTTCCTCAGAGGTTTTACAAATTTACCATATGTTCACCACAATTAAGATTCAGTAGTTACAACCTAACTCATTACATAGTTACAAGTACCTACTTCTGATACCTGGGAAAAACATATTTGGTAGGAATAAGGTAACACTGAATTTTTTTATCAGATATTCAGTTTGTGATCCTTTAGTGAACAGTAAGCTCGGAGGGGGGAGAGAACACTGTTTCTTATTAGCATCACCAGACAATGCACCAAAAAACACAGCAATTCCAAAATCAATATAAACCAATGAGTAATGCAGCGATAGTTCACCTGGCAGGCATCGAGATTAATATCTCATCCATACTAATTCAATTTCCACTGATAAATTCAAGAAAGAAATAAAGCAACATCAATGTATCAGAATACAATATGATCAACTAAGACCATTAAATTGTGTGTGATCAGGTTTTTGTCTTCAGTATGTTGCTCACCCATAGACCTACGTTTGGAATGGAAACCCTTCCTCTTCTTGAGCATCTTTCTCCTTCTGGTGAGGCCTTAGAAGAAAAAGGCTGGACGTTCACCATCCACTTCTTGCCAGGTGGAAGCCCTGGTTTTCCCAATAGCCACAAGTCGCCTTTCTGCAGGCAATGTAAGGGTGTGCAGTGCTGTTCTTTCTTTTTCTTAACAAAATCAAGCTATAACCTGCTGTAAAGTAGGTAGGTTCATCAGTCAGTAAAACTTAATGCTACTTCATACTTCTACACATATCTGAACTTCTTCCTTGCAAATTTATTTGGTTTTGGCTAAAAGGTACAATTCAGTAAAAGAAAATAAATGGTGGTGGCACAAATGGTTTAAGTGAGCTGAGGAGAAAAGAACCGCCCAACCTACACACAAAAGATCTGAGGTCTCGGACACAGCTGGTTCTACACCATTTGGCAAGTAACTTAAATCCTACCAACATAGCAAAAGATATTCAAGACTATCACAAGACCTTACCTTTTCCTCCTCTTTGAACTTCGCAGATGCTTTGCACTTTAAGGTAAAAGTTATGGTCCTTCAGAATAAGTGTTTTAAAGATCCTTTTAAAAGTTCCTTTTTTGAGAAGGTCCTTTTTTAAAGAAACCTTTAAAAGGTCCTGTATCTGATCTAAGTATACAACTGCTAAATACTCTGTTACTCCCATAGTGTTTGCCATAGAAAATTCAGTGCAAGCTTCTCACCAGCATCACTACAACATTACTCAATCCAGTCTTTAACCCAATCATTCAGTTAATAAGAATAAACAAAAATCACACTGTGCAGAATTTTGTATTCTTTGAATCAAATGTTAGCATCTGAGGACCATTAGGGGAATAAAATATGAATTCAGGCCCTTGAGTTTAATTGAAACAACGTGCTTCGTGTGTTCAACAGCACAGCTAGAAAGAGGCAAGCGAGCAGTGTCCCCCAGTGTTCAGAATGCAAAACCAAGGCACAGAACAGCCGCAGCAGCTCCAGCTGCAGTCCCACACTGCGAGCACAGCGTTCCTACTGTACTGGAAGGGACAGCATTAGCTTCAGAAGGAGCACAAGACAAAGACAGCAAATGGCATGCTCTAGTGCCACTCAGAGTGAAGACAACAACCACCATGTACGTGTACGTGCTGCCACCCTGGAAAACAGCCACAGCCAATATGGTGTACGGGTGAGTAAAGCCAGAGTCTCTGTAAAGAACCCCTTATAAACAGAAATTATGATCAAAATAAACTTATTTCAGGCTCAGTTCACTGAATCATAAGCATTAAACACATTTTCCCATCTCTGACAAGCCACACCTTTCTGTGGAATTCACAATAAACCACACAGCTTTACAAGATGCATATAACTTTTCTCTTGTTAATGACAAGGATGTAGCAAATAAAAAGGATATTTGTGGTCTTCCCCTAGAATGTAACTCATTTAGAAAGCCTCACAGCTGACTAAAGCTGAAAACGTACTGCTATACCCTAGGACAATATGAATGGATTTTCATTACTCATTCTTACATCTGCCCAAACACCTGTATTTTGTTGAGATCTCTAATGTAATTTTTCAGGCAGAATTAGAGAAGTATTTAATATGTGGGGGTTCTGGTACAATAAAAGGAAACAAACCAAAGGTCATTTAACAATTCAGTGTTTCATTCTTCTCTCATGCACCTTTTTTGTTGCTGTTTGCAGTTGGTTCTGGGATGCACAGTCCATAGCTTTTGCCTCATTTTCATTTGTATAAAATTCTGCCAACTTAAGACAGCAAAGTTCACTTCACACTCTGAAAAGAAAGCCCGGTAACCTTTCTAAGCAAAGATTAACATGAAGTGATTAGAGCAATAATCTTCATTGTATAGAATCTCTGCCAAAAATGGAGATCAGGTGAGAGCTAGTAAGATACAAGCATATTTCACTTCTGCTTTGTTCAGTCATAATAACTCAGGTTTAGTTTTTCTGACAACACTGAACAGTTTTGCTTTTTTTTATATCCTCTCAAACATAGGATAATGTCCCTAAAAGCTGAGTGAGAACATCAAAACAACTTTTGCAGTCAAAGTTCAGCCACTGGAATCAAGGAAACCAATCTCTGTAGAGAGCTTCTCAGAACACATACTAATGGCAGAAAATAGCTTTCATTCTTGCTATCTCGCAATACTAATGTATGAAGCAATCAATTACAACCCTGCATCCCATCAAGAGATATAATGCTCTTAGAAGATTTCAGAGAAGTGGAGCCAAGACGCCTGAAGCCAAAGAAAGATCTCCTCTCAGGAAACAGTTTGAGATAGCCCTGAAATAGTTATAACAGGAGCTGAAAGAGGCAATAAGATTTTTCAAAATATAGAAATTCTTACCCTTTAAATTAACCAGATTTACTTAAGAAATACAAAAAGGCAAAAATTAGGAAATACTGAATATTTTGCTTTAGAAAGGCTAAGGTTTAAATGTTCTGTATTTGCTACTCTGCTATCACTTGCCTAAAAGTTTTGGCATTACTCGGGTATCTCTTCTGCTGGACAGGGAGAAGGGATACTGGAGAATGGCTGATCTGCAACACCACTGCTCCTGTGCACCCACCATGGTGGTACAGGTGGGGGAAGATGGATGTCACCTGTTGTTTCAATTTGTTTTGATTTCTTTCCTAGTTTGGTAGCAGGTGAGCATCAGGTTAAAGCAATGCTTGTGCTTTTCTTTACTCACCACCAGGACTACTGGTGCAGAATATGGGCTAATTTTCCAACTTGCTTTTCTGTTTCCTCATCTCTCTTAATTACATGTAAATTTATACTGCCAATATAACCTTTCCTCTCTAAATGTCTCTCAGTTCTGACTTTACTGCTTTCAGCAGAAAGCCTGGCAGCAGAAGTGTCTTAGATAATTGCATGTACATAGAAAAATAAATAGATATGACTCACAAAAGAAACAGATCTTGCTCAAGCACCCCATGGTATAAGCACCAAGTTTTGCTTTTTTGTCTCAGTCACTGGAATTCACATTAATTTTCATGATTAAATAGTAAAATTGTGTGGAACTGATCTGGCTGAGTAAGCAAGAGTGAGAGTTAGGAGCATTTCTTCACTAGAGACAACTTGTTCTTAGATGAAGTCCTCCAGTCACAACTGGGATGTGAAGCCAGTAACTACATTGGAAAACAAACACTGTTAATAATCACATTATCAAAATGTTCCTAATTGGGACATACTGTTTTTCCAAGTGCAGATTTCCAATTGCCCAGAGTCATCTGACATTCTGCATACAGTCTCATCTCTCCAGTTAAAAAAACCTTCTCACATGATACAGCCTGTGCAGATGGAACAGCTGCCTGTGAAGTCATGTGGATGACACAAAACCTAGATCTACAGTCAATAAAGAAGCTTTACTTCAAAGGGCTGGAGGGTAGGAATCAGTTTTAAAACCTACAAGTGACGATCAAACTACAAATGCTGCTCAAATCAGCTGTTTGGCCTAAACACTTTGATATTTCTGCAGAAACAGATAAAGGGATACGGATATTAGCCACGGTCATGTTGCACAGCATAAGATGTGCATGGGAAAATACCCCTCACCCTCCAGCAGCAGTGTGAAAAATAGCATGTGATGGATTAGTAAAAGTTGTCTGAAGAAATGGTGACTTCCTGACTTATGCTTTGCTTTACTTAATGAAATAAAGATTAAATTTTGGCATAGTATGAGGTAAAATGCTGCCTTCCGCAGTGTCCGTTCAATTTGTGTACTTCCTGTGTGCATTTTGCAGAGCAGGTATTTTTCTCTTCCATATCTGGTTTCCAAGACCAGATCTTCCTCTTGTTTAACAGTGAAGACTGGCACACCACAGAAGCAGAACAGCAGTCACAGAAAAGATAAATGTGCTTTAAGGGACCATTAATAAGAATATTCAATATGAAAAGAAAAAAAAAAAAAAAAAAAAAAAAAAAAACTGCTCTGATTTGGAAGAAACTAGGATAAGTACTGATCAGTTCCTGTGGATTTCAGATAGCCAATTTTGTCAGACATAATTCCTCCAATATTCATGACAGAAAACAGAGAAAGGGGCTGACAGCAGAATATATTTTATCATCTACCACCAACAGCCATGATTCTTGTTATGCTAGGGATAAAGACCAGAACAGAAGTATCATCTTCATGACAGCGAACAAGTATATAAGTACTTAACACAAAATCTTACCATCGTTTAGCTCTTCTCTTTGAAAGAGAAGAAATTGAAAAATTAATGTAGAGTGAATATAATTTCTATTAAACAAACAAACAGATAAAAGCTTGTATTCTGACTTAGAGCAGAAAAATACCAGAAAATAGAAAAAAAATGTATATAATAACCAGACATGTTATGCATAAACTTATGTATTCCTTCCAAGGGGTACTGACCTGAGCTTGAAATGCTCAAGGTTAAAACTTGCTATACTAATTATTTTTGAAACCTCAGACATGTCAACGTTAAGGACATTTTACGAAAAAATTGAATTTCTGCGTAAGGGGAAAAAGATCTTGGAAGAAAGATCCACAGACTGTCTGTGATTATCATTGTTAGTCACAACCGTGTTCATCATGCACTTGAAGTTAAGCACATGACAAAATCAAGTGGCACCTCACTGCTTTGTTGGAACCAAGCAGAATGCCCGGCACCTTATAGCACAAATCCTCAAAGGTTCTACAGCTCTTCTTAGAGGACAGCCTGGGATCCGTGCTCCATGGAAAAGGAGGAATGGGGATTACAGGCAATTTGAACCTCAGCAACCTATTAAGTGAGCAAGCTACCAAAACTTGACCAGTTACTTTTGCGGTATGAAGGAGTAAAACGAGGAAAGCAAGTTCATGAAAATACAAAAAAAAAAAAAAAAGTACAAAAAGCATTGAAGAATTTTGTCCTAATGCTAACCCAATTATAATTCCATGTTAAATTATTTTCAAACTTCCATAAGCACTGCTGTATTGTGCTAATCAACAGTAAAGAGCATAAGCTCTTGGGTCCCAGTTCAGCAAGGCAGTTAAGCAAACTCATTTAAGCGACCTACAGAACTTAACATATCTCTGAATGAACTGTACGTACGTCTGTGGACTCAATGTCACAACTCAAAAGCTTTTTCGTTATTCCATTGCAATTGCATTTGGAGGATAGAAATTATGAACGTTTCTCATCACTAGAGGGAGCTACTTTCACATATTAATACACTGAGCTAAATGCAAACACCGAAATAAATAATAATAATAATAAAAAAATAGATGTTCTTTGCATAAATTGCACAGTCATACTCCCTGGTTCACATGGTCCACCAGAGCTGTGGTTAACTTGCAGGTCCAAGGATAGAGTTTATGTTCTCTGGCTTTGAAAGGAGGCTTTAGGAAGGGAAATTTGTTTGTTTTTCTGTTTTTTGTTTGCTTGTTTTTGGTATCAGACATCTTTTCTATTTAGAATAGTTTAGCAGTGAGCAATGTACAATGGTTGTCTGTCCTTACGTGTTACACAGAAATTCTTCTTAGACTTGCTGCACCCAGATTCCACATGGAATAACATAACAACAACAACAACAAAAGGAATTGGCCAGTTACTCATAGCTAATCACATAAAACTACATCTTCCTAATTATTCTCTTTTTCTGTAGTTCATATTTCTGGGTCAGATTTTTCCCTTCCCTCTCCTACACAAAAACTGTGCTTAAATTCAAATCCCCCTCCATCTCCATTACAGCAAGAAGTCCAAGGAGCCTGGGGTGAATTACTGTTTTCTACACAGGCAATAAGGAAATGTATTAGTAGTCTCCGTCACAAATCCACAAAGTTAATTTTGGCAAGACGGTCAGCTGCTGCTTTATTAAAGATGTTTATTAAAGGGTGTAGTTTCTTTGCCCAACAAGATGCTTTTGGGTCTTCCAAACATGTAATTAAGATGTTTCAAAAAAAAAAAAAAAACACCTACTATTATACTCATTTCTCAACTTCTCAACCTGCAGCCTAAGGCCTGGCTCCAGCTGTTCTGATGTGGGCTGTCCCTGAGGTCAGAGTCGGGTTGTCATCACCTCACAGGGTTTACTCTGCACTGTGTGCACATAGTATCGTCACTGATATGCTGATGGCATTCATCAAATTTTACCCCCCAAATCCTGTACTTGAATTAAAAAACAAAACCAAACCAAACCAAACCAAAAAAAAAAAAAAAAAAAAAAAAAAAAACACTTATACAATGTTGGCATGGGGTGAGTAACTGACCTAATTCCTCGGAGCCTCATTACACAAAGTTGGGTTGCAGCAGAAAATCACTCAACGTGGGCTGGGAAGATTAGAGACCACACATAAGGCTTCTTTAGATGCTGAGGAGTCCTAACAGCAGCCATTTTTTCATCTCACTGTAACAAGGATGAGTAAGTAACTGGAAGATACACTGCCTATACCCTCTCTTCCAGTGACTTTATCAGTCCAGATGTGACACTCAACTTGTTTTCTACATCCACAGATAAGCAGATCATTTATTCAGGTTCCAGCTCACCCAAGGAATCAAGAAGAAAGGCAGGATTACTTCCTACCTCTTAGAAGTGACATTATGATACCCACATTGTGACACATTTACTTAGATTGCAGGTATCTTGCGTCATGATTCATGTTTTCTTTCACCTTATTTACAAAACAGACCAGGCTCTGCCCATGGTTGCACGACATGTGTTAAATTGCTGGGGAACAGACTAACCCAGGTTTTGCTGGTAACACCTGGCTTCAGAAGCACAGCAAGACTCAGCGTGGTGCTTGGCCCCTCTCTGCTTAGACCAGTGAACCACTTTCTGTCCCCCTAATTCTGCCAACGGTCCATAAACTGCAGGGATCTCTGGAGTTAAAAGGTGTTTGCTCAGTTCTGCTGCTGCTGCTACTGAGTTGGCTTGAGAGGGTTTGCAGGGCTGCGAGAGAGAATTTGGCTGAAGGCGTTTTCTTTTGTTTCAGTGTGGCATTCATACTGCTCACCCCATAGCAAGAGCTAAACAAAACCAATTTGTGAAGTCAATTCTTAAAAAATCATATCTGCCAAATCAGAGATGCTTGTGTTGTGCAAGTTCTGAAGGCAGCTGGGGGAGTTCAGCAACACAAAACACTGTTTGTTTTGAATGCACTCCCCTTTGGTTCAGGGAACGTCAAAGATCTCCCCGAAGGCTCTGACAGGGGAAAGCAGCTTCTTGTTGCCTTCGGGGCTCAGCAGGAGATTAGAGATGCCCAGGGACCGTGTGATTCAGACCAGGTCTCAGTCACCTCTGGGACACCTCACGTATTTCGGTTCCTAAATCAAAGTATAGATGACAGAATTTCTAGATGGACTGCCTCCTCCTGGGAACCCAGAATAGACTGTGTTTTGTGGCAAAATCAGGTATATACACGGACTGAACTAAGGCTGAAGAGTACAAGAAATTTGTCTGAAATCAACATTTTTATTTTCTGTGCATTCTCATTCTTCTGGATGAGCAGATGGGAAAAGTAATTTTCTGGACCTTTTCTCAGAAACACACTGTCTGATGGAGTCTATTCTCCCTTTTGGCATGATATCCACTACTCACTAGTATTTTTTCTCCATTCTTTTTTTGAGAAGCTTTACATGCTACAGGCATAAACCTTAAGCCTGAGCTGAACCTCTCGTGAGAATGAAAAGTGTGGGGAATGACAGCTTTTACACCCAGCTTCTGGATTCGCATACCTCCTGGCCTGAAGGCTGTCAGGCCTCACTCCCAGTGCTTCCTCCAGCTGCCTTCATGGTCTTCTGAGTCCCCAGGAGGAATAAACACAAGACTCCGAACATCCCTGCTCCCACCTCCCTTAGTCACGGCACTATAAGGAAACCACTATGTGGGGGGGATAAATTAACACATGGGTTGTACAAATTGCTTGGACCCAGGATGGAACTGGGGCCACATTCCTGCTCTTACAACCTTCAGTTCTTTCATGCTGGTGAGTTGTGGAGGCAGCAGGTAATAAGTGCAAAGCATAAAACCACAACAGCGAAGAAATGCTGCCTAAAAGCAGAAGGCTTTTGACTTGGCTGTCCTCAAGCTTTTGTTCAGTGACTGAGTCTTTTCTGGGATGTTAAATCTACCAACATAACAGCTATTGAAATGTTTTTTAACAGCTGTCTGCCTCAAGTCACCTCCTTTTCCTTGCCAAAAGAGGACACGCTGTCACATTAGCATTCTTCCTAGCTGAAGCACCAGTTGCAAACTGCAGAAGTTAAAAGATGTGGCTGCAGTGTGAACATTGAGGGCAGGTGCAATGTTTTGCTTCTCAACAACGCCTTGAACAGAGTGGTGCTTCTCCCACCTCTTCTGTGATTACGCAGGTGACTGCTGATGATCCTGCTCATCTCTTTATGCTCATTACTGAACATCGCTCGCACTTAATCACACTGATGGCTGCTGAACAGACTGGTGTCCTTGTGCTTGAGGAGATTTCAGTGTGACTCCCAACGCAGATTTTTTTTTGACACAGGTAAATAGAATTAAACACTTTCTCATACAAGAAGAAAACTAGATATTCTTGCACTTTATCATTCATATGCAGGTGAAGACTGACAGCTACTGCTAGGCCTTGTATCCCAAAATAATCAGTGCTTTCTTTTGCTGTCAGACAGAATTCAGCACAGCAGCAACAAAGAGACAATGAGCTAACTGAGGAGGAAAAAACACTCTTATTTTTAAAATATCCCCTGACCTCTGGAAAGATGGAGTGCTTGCCACTTCAATTTGGTCAGCATTTTTCTTGTGTAATCTCGACTTTATGAGCTTACACAGACTTTCTTAATGATTCAGTATGTTTATTATTTTTAACAAGGAATCTTAGGGTCTCTCATCTACTTTTAGGCCACTGTGTTACTTTTTTTTACACTTGATTACGGAAACAAGTCATTGTTTCTAATAAAACCTTGGAAATTTCTGCATGTTCTTTAACCTAGCCATAAAAAAATTACTTAAACACTGGCAAGGACTTGAAGAGGTCAAAAAAGACAAAAAAAGACTTAAAGATTCTGCATCTTTGCAGAATTGGTCTCAAATGAATCTCTAAGCCACAATACTAAATTAAGTCTAACTTATATGCCAAGTACATGAAGTGCTGTAATCAAATCAAGGTTAGAATCTATGAAAAACATATTCTATGATTCTTTTTATAACTGTGTGCTCTATCAGAAATAAAATCCACACATGTACCTGATTCTAACTTAATTCTTCCTCCTTCATCCGCAGTAATCAATGAACACTCAAAGTTATCTACATTCTTTGTAGACTATCAGTGGTCCATAGATACTCCCATCAGGTCTGTGGATTTGTTCTTGTGAAGTATTTGTCAGGGTTTGCTGAAAAAAAAAAGGCATATCTAAGAGCGTCCAAGAGGTTTTTTTGATAACTTAAGCTCTCCCAGATTGGCAGCTCCAAGCCCTCTTCTCACCTGTGACTTTAATCATATTAAAATTTGCTGTTGCAGGGAGGGCACCGCTGCACAGAAGAGTATCCCTGCGTACAGATGGGAGCAGCTGGAGCTGAAAACGGCACCAGGAGGACTCAGTGCTAATAAGCATAAATCCTGAAAGAAGAAATAAATATCAGTGAGAGAATGTGTGGGAGATAACGCTGCACTTCCAGAATTTCATGTGGGAGCCAGCTTATTTTTACTCTCTCTTCAATGTAATGATCCGTTGCAACTTCATACTGCATTGCTACCAAATGAATGGAAAAGGTAAAAGGAAGGGAAGTGCCACTTATTGAGAGAAATGTGTATCCAAAATCTGTTCCAATTCTTGTCAGAATAGGAGGGACTGTATGATAAAGGCTGGAGGCAGCTCGTGGTCAGCATGGTCACATTATGTGTAGTGAATGTCCCCGAGAGAAACAGTCCTGCAAAAGAGAACTCTCAGGCGGATTTCCATGTGGAAATCATCAATTCAGACATAACAGGGACATGTCCAGAACTATGTCTGCTCCCTGTTTCATTCACCTCACGATCCATAGTAAATATATCCCTGCTCTTTCCTCAGCGTGCACTTGGGGGCTCCTCAGGTATACATACACTCACCTCTGCTGAATGCAGCAGAAAGCAAAAGCAGAAGAAATTTTCAAACTAAACTGAATTCAGTTGTTTTGAAAGGTAAACAGAAAATACTTTGGGTAAGAATGACTCTTACCTATATCACTAGTTCAAACAGTGACTCTCCTTGTACATATTCCAACATTTCACCTGCACAGAGATCCACACGGCTGCCAACTGCCTCAAAAAAAAGAAGAAAAAAACCTTTAGCCTGTCAGAAGGGTGAGGACAAGCCTCTCATTATTCGCTCTACCAGTCCCAGTTACTCCTGGACTGCACAAACACATTCTTAAATTTTCCACAACCTTTCAAAGGTGAAAGGAAATAAAACTAGCAGAAAGAAAGAATAAACATAGCTACAAGACACTAAAAGAACTTTACCTCTTTTTTTTTTTATATATATATATTTCTTTTCTTTTCTTTTCTTTTTCTTTTAAAGAGAGAGATCTAGTGGCCAAATGTACATGGAAAGAAATGGAGTAACTAGGGACAAGCAGGTGGGAGTCTGGAAGTGGGAGAAAGGTGAAACCACTGAGTGGTGCTGCTGGGGAGACCTTCATGGGACACGGAGGAGGGGACGGGCAGTGAAGAGAAGGGATGGCAAGAGGCAGCTGCAACATACGATTAGCAAAGGGACAGAAGTGCATCCCACAGCCAAATGTCTCAAGTTTTAATAGACACCTGGATCTGTGTCCCCAGACCATAATATTCTCACCGGGGTTCAGCTAGGTCTCTGCTTCCGATCTGCTGCTGCCTCTCTGGGGCATCCTCCAGCAGGAACTCCTACCACGGCTCAGTGATGAGCCGGGGAGCAGAGGTGGTTGCTGATCTGTGCAGCTCTGCAAGCAGGCGGCAACATGTCCAGCTGGACCAATTCCACCGTTGCCGCCGGCGGATTTCTGATATTCTAGCTGGATGGTTTCATTCTCTTCCTTGCATTAATTCCCACAGCCCTTATGGGTTATTTGCAGGAGGTCCTAATGACTAGCTGGCATAATTATAATCCCTCTTTTCCATAGACATTTGTTGTAGCAGCCAGAAAGTAAGATTTCATTCTCTTTTTGACATCTTCCAAGCCAGACTTTACATGTTTTTCATCTGAGTTTCAACCCCTGGTGTGTGAAATAAGTAAGGTAAGCTGAGCAATCAGTACTCCCTCAAGTACCTTCGCACTGTTTCAGTGTCTCAGGAGTTACATGGGCTTGCACAGTTTGGTTTAAATTGAACATATCTTTAACTGCAGTGCATGGACACATTATATCTTGAGTCATTTTTAGGAGTAATAGGAGTAATATAGGAGTATTGATCAAATAGGAGTAATCTCCTATTTGATGGCTCTGGAAAATCTAGTTGAAACCAACAGCCTTGGCAGCATGTTGCAAGGAATCTCCAGACTTCCAGAACTCAGTTTTCAGGATTTTCCGTAATACCAGCTCAATTGAGGAAAATGCCTTCAGGTTCTAGACATCTTTCTTAGGAGGGAATTTACTCCAATTGTCACATCCCCGTAACTCTACAGGTATCCCAATTGCTGTGTTACAAGTTCAAATGCACAGCTTCCATTTGCAGCAACATTCACGAGTATCTATGGTTCTACATTTTTCCTGCTATTGGCTATCAAAACTTCCAGATGTGAATTAATTCCTGTCTGTGAGGAAGAAAAAATTTATAATCCTCATCGATAGATGGGGAAACTGCATCTCAAAGCGTGATGAGGTCAACACAGCTCTGTGCAAACTGAAACTGAGCTTGCAAGCAAGGAATGGATGCATCACTTCCAAGCACTGAAGCTATTCCTTATTAATGCCCCACTGCCATTATCATCTGATTGGAAAATTTCTAAGGGGGAGTAGCCCCATTTGGGACAGCTGGATATGCATTTCTGTACAGGTGATGGGAAAGACAAGAAAGAATTTTAGAAACCTTTTTTGCCATCACCCACTTATGAACAGTGTGGCCACATAAGGCTATTTTCCAATAGGCAATAAGAGCAGTGTTAATCAAAATTGCTAGACTTTGAGTTGAGAATTTCCAAAGAAAGGGAAAATGCTGATGATAATTGTGTGCTATCCTTTTTTCTCTCATATTTTGATAAGCTTCAGATGGGGACAGACATGAATCTAGATGACCTTAGCTGCACCCTAGACTACACTGCAGGGGGATCATGTCTCAGGTTTTTTTTGGTGGGATTCCAGCTAAGTACACCAAGGTCTACTCCACCTACAAATACATGCAAACTTACACTCTAACATGCCCTTCTGAGTCCCTTTCTGTGCAGACAGTGACTTAAAAGGAAACCCTCTGGCTCACTGTTACACAGACAAGGTCAGAGTTACACCATGTACTTCTTTCTGCACCTGGCAGCTTTGCAGGAATGAAAGCCAAGAAACTAGTGCAGACAGCTCTAGCAGCAGCTATCCACACTGTGAATGTCTCGGCGCAGGGGGTCCAAGCTAGAAGGCACCTCAAGCTGCAATTTGACCCATTTTTGTGTGGCCCAAGAGAGTACTGTCTTTGATTAAATATTCTACACTGCTGCAAACTATTTATACTGCAAACAGGGATTTCTTCAAGAATGTGTACATATGTGGGAGCTGGAGTGTAGGAGAATGTACACGGATTTGAAAACAGGATGCCTTGACTTTACTTTTAATTCCAGCTCATCACCACTTGCCAGGAGTCATTGCCCCTTTAGCAGCTGTTTCAGGACCCAGATGAAAAATATCTGGCAATTTCAAGTCAGCCAATGTTGACAATGCTAACTGCCAATATTACGGGCATGACCTTAGCTGGCAGATCCAATGGATGCTCAAAAATCTTGTGTGTGGAAGTAGGGGCTACTCAATTTTTCACTCCAATATTAAACAAAAGAATTTCAGCTTATTTTGATGTTAGCCTGTCTGAGGAAATTTTGAATAAAAGCTAAAAAAGGACTGTGAACATAGATTCCACATAGTCTCACAGTTCAAAGAGATGCACGTTGACTGAATTATGAGAGAAATACTCACCAAAGCTGTTCACTGCATAAACAGAATTCTGGTGTCCCAGGCCATAAAATCAGCCTTTCATTAGCATCAAATTCACCCCACTGTTTTCTAGGAAAAAAAAAAAAAAAAAAAAAAAAAAAGTTTAAGTTTGAGAATAATAAATATTGCAGTGAGCTCTGCTGGTGTGAGTGTTTCTCCATCAATCCCTCTTTCTAACTGTTTCTAATAATGGGATGCATATTCACATCTATTAAGTTACAGAGGTAATTTGCACCCACTTAGAACTCCATTTGGAGAAGTATAAAAATAGCTGGGTAATAGGAATCTGGACCATTTCTTAAAATGATGATTGGAAATATAACCAGAATAATTATTTTAGTTTCACTAATAACATGAAAATCAGGCAGAAATGTGCGTTTGAACATTCTGTGACAATCTCTTTATTTTAGATATGAACATGGCTCCTGCAAAAGCTTTTTTCACTCTTATGCTACTCCTTCCCTCCTCAGCTGATCATGACAAAAGAAAGGAATGATTTTGGAAGAAAGCAGAATCTCACTCTGATTGTTCCAAGATATCTTATGATTCAAGATCATTGAACTGTCCATTTCAAAGACATGCTCAATGATAGTACCTGCATCTCTGCTACTGTTATTTCACCAGGATGTCACTATGCATGCTTGTAGTATACTAGAATATAAACACAGAATATTATGGATTTAAAAAAAAATACACCATTCAAAAGAAAGGGAATTGAGTAATAGTCTTCAGCACAAATGGTCTGTTTGTATACGTCAGTCCTAATTGGGTTACTAGATCAGAGAAATAGTTCAAATGCCTTTCACTTCTGTATTGCTTCATGATAATGTCCCAGATTTTTGATTTCTGGAACCTTCATTTATTTTAATTACAGACTAGTAAATATTTTACCTCTAATTGTACACAAATGAAATTTGGTGATACATACACTTCATTTAAAATAGAAGGCATAGTATGTGCCATGATTTCTAGTATCTACTGAAGGAAACTGTTATCATCATCTTTTAAAATTTTAGCTACGTAAATTTTCAGCTGAACTGGTTTTTCACACAATGTCCAGCTTCAGCGCAACATTCCAGCCCAACAGATTTTCCATATTTAAAAGTAAGATTTCTTCCTTGTTTAATACATTTTGTGAGAATGTATAAAAGGAATTTCTTCTAAATAATAAACAGTCACAGAATTAGAGTTGGACGTCTTCATTGCACTGTATGGTAGCTTTCCAATGTTTGCACCAACTTACTTAAAGATTTTTCTGCTGAAAACAAGAAAGCATTTGTATTATGTTAAAACCCAAATGAGGGATTTATTTTGTATTCCTCTTTTTTTTTTTTTTTTCTCTCAAAGGTTTTGCAGAAAAGCTCGGCAGAGTGAAACATCTTTGCAAAAGGTGAACCAGCATCATCTGCTTAAGGCTATCAATGAGAGCATCATAGCATTTTGTACGTAAATGCTTGCTTTATCTATGATACAAATGTTGCAAAAATATGTATCTTCATTAAAATATTAAAAATTAACAAGTTCTACCTTTTCATAAAGTAAAGACCGAAGGACAATAAAACTTTTCCCCAGGGATTCCTCCCCTTCTGCAATACTCTGGAACAATACTAGAACACTTTGGCAGGGGCAGTATTGCTCCCTCTGTAAACTTAATTCCCAAAGTTCTTTGACTGCCAAGCTAAATATACAGCCATTAAAGATTTTTTCAGTAGTGGGAATCATTGCACCACCCAAACTTATCTTTAATTCATGTTCTTCCTCTACAGAACAACAAACAGCCTGGTTGATCTTCTCCTCCAAACAAGAAGGTTTTTCCTCCTTAAAGGAGCAAAAATAGGAGGGTATGGCTTGGCTGAAGAACTTTTGTTTAGATTCATGATGGTCTTGCCTCCAGAACTCCCAAATGCAAATTCCAGACAGGAGCTATCTGTCCTTTCCCTCCTTGCAGGGGGAAAGTTTTCCTGTCCTCTTTGGAACTAACTAGAGTCCAGGGACAAAATGGCCTTCCAGGCAGTGGTGCTGAGGATAGCTCAGCCTTGCTGCAGAGATGGAAAAAGTGACACCGAAGTGTGGAAGGACGCTAAGTGTGATATTGTGATGCTTGTATTCGAGATGCGGTATCTGAACTGGTGCAGCTAACTGCGGAAGGTAAGCAGGGAAGATGCCCGCAGATTGAGAAGACACAACCAAGCAGGAAAATTAAAGGTTTGAAGCCAAACCACCTGAATCACACCTCTTTGCAGCTATAGTTGTGATCGTTCGCATGATTGCTACCACTTAAAAGTTTTTAAGCTTGATTTGATCCCTGTGTGACAAACTATCAAATCCAGGAGTCAGTACTACCACTCTATCATAACTTCCCATAAAATTCATGGGTATCAGACAGTCACAAATTCTCCTAAATGAAAGGGCATGAAGTGAAAACCTTCCACAATTTTTGGTAATTTTTTTCAGTAAGAGTGCAATACTTCAATAAGCAGGTGTGCATACCAGGGAAACAACATTCATATAACCTGAGTTATAGCACTGTAATTTTACTTACATCTTTCACCATGTCCCAAAATTTTCCTTTCGCTCTCCTCATTAACCATTTCTTTCAGGCATGCCAGTGTGTCTTCATGTCTCTCCAAAGTAAGTCCTCTTTTCAGGACCTATCTGTAAAACAATTAACAAATAATTGTAAAAATAGTAAGAGTCATAACTTCAGTAATAATTTTCTTCTTTCTGCCATCCAAGCTATCTAACTTCAACACTACCATCAACTTATCGTCCAACAACAGGAAGCCTACAAAGAAAACCCATCAGGAGAAACGAATGTCAGAATGAAGTGTTTGCATGTAGGTTGCTCTTTGTCTGGAAAGCAAAAATGCAAACTGTCTTCTACATAAGGAAGCACTTAAAAATATGATATGCAAGTGCGAGGCCTCACAGGAATCTAACGTTAAATAAGTTAAGAGCTCAAATAAAAGATTTAAACAACATCTGTGCTGCAGAGCAATGTAGATGCTGGCTAATCACAAACCTGAGCTAACTGGGATGGCAGTTTTGTTACAGCCAACACCCTTGAGCCCACTGTGCTGCTTGGAGTCTGCTCTGCTTGAGAGGGCTGGGGATGCTCTGACACTGGAGCATTCACAAGAGTTTCTCTTCTCTCACAGCTACGGTCACAGCTTTGTGAACACATCTCTGATTTAAAACCGTGCTGTGGTGTAGAGGGATTGGTTTAGTGGTTCTATCACAACATCACTACAGAAAAGTGGGCAAAAAACAGATCCTCAGAGGTCCATGTTCAGAGCGGGGCCACACAACGCCTAACCCAATCTCTCTGTTACCAATAACTAAGCTGCATTTCCCGAAGGGAGGCTGAGGCATCCTGGAGAAGACTGACCTTCCTCCCGGGCAGTCAGCTCCTTATGGAGTTATTTGAAGCACCCTAAGCTTCCTTTGTTTGCAGTGAACAGAGCTGTATCACTTCTAAGCAAAGGGCTGTCTGTGCTGCTATGGAGCACCACATCCCTGGTGCCTCTGGCAGGCGGAGCAGGGCAGGTGCCAGAGGAGCACACCACACCTCAAGCCACTGCCCTCACAGCGCTGGAAACACTCAGGCCCTGCAGGGATGATCGTAAACGAACATGACAGTACCTGAGGCCAGATTCATGGGAGAGGAGTTGGCACAGGTTTCTCCTTAATCCTATACTTTTTAAAAAAAATAATAATAAATCATTCTCTTACATTGTTGCTTCAGGTTCAGGCTGTCAGTTGTGTCTCAAGCTGCTCCTAACCCTACCGACCAGGTACTTCTTGTGAGGCTCCCAAGATTAGCACTCCCTTGGTCTGTT
Organism: Oxyura jamaicensis; assembly: GCF_011077185.1. Classification (NCBI taxonomy): domain Eukaryota; kingdom Metazoa; phylum Chordata; class Aves; order Anseriformes; family Anatidae; genus Oxyura; species Oxyura jamaicensis. Next base: position 24,753,959 of record NC_048901.1, on the reverse strand, counting down.
ATTCCATTCCCAGACCTCCTAGGCTTCCCAGCTTCACTTGTTTCCATCTGACATTACATTGTCAAATTTCAGTGGGCAAACCAATAATCAAGCCTTAAAAACAAGCAAAGCAACAACAACAAAAACCACCTTTGCTTCGACTCCGTAACTATCCAATACACATGGATGTGCATAACTCTCATCTTGCCCTAAAACAAGAAGCAAACCCATTAACAACAATAGACCATGATAAGTGTAAAACAAAGGTAGTAAGGGAATTAAATTTAATTTTAGCCCAATGAAAACAAACCTAAACTAAGAATTTCAACTACTGGAAATGATATGGGGGAGTTGTATTACATTACCGCTACTCAAACGCTTGACTTGTAAAAACAAAAAAAGAACTTCCTCAAAATTCATGCTTCAAAATAATAAATATATGAGATCACTAAGGCCCATCAAATTAATTTATCTTGAAATACATCACTGCAGTGACAAAAAGCAGTTGAAATGGTCTTATTGCAGCTTATAAAAATGTTCTTAAATATTTTTTATTTTCATTTGCTTGCTGGTTTAGGGTACATCAAATGCGTCAGCTTCATCAACCCCAATTCAATAAAATGGAAGCTAGAAGCATTACAGAAATCAAAATCCAATCCCTTGGCAACGGCAGAGGAGCAAATTTCCTGCCCAGACTTCTATAGGTTGTAGTACTTTATATATTGTTACTGTCACCTGAGGACGATGAGGGCAAATTCCGGGATCTAGTTTTATGCCATACATCATTCTAATTGTCATAAAACATCTGGTTTAATGAATGCACTTCTGTGGTAGGTGGTATCCATGCCTTCAGAGGAAGAGTCAAACATGAAGGGGGATCTTCTGAACATATACTGCCAGGGAATGATTTAAAACAAAAAGGATTCCATCATATATTTAGCAGCCTATTCAAAAAGATCACCTGCCCAGATTTAATTCTAGTTTCTGCTTTTGTGGGCATTAATATAAAACCTAGAGACAGCAATAAAGAAAAATCAAAAGTGCTGTCAAAGTAAATTATTTAATTTCTTACAGTTATGCAAGACCCACTAGATTTAGATACAGATTTAAGGCTTTTTAACCTGAATAATTCCCACTCAGCAAAATATGCTCAATGTTTTAAAACCAAATGCTGCTAATTGGATTGCTGTATTGCAGGAGCAAGAGCTTGTAATAAACTTCAGAGGCTTTCTTGTGGAGGAATGCAAAAATGCATCTAATTTCATTTACTCTGAGCTTTAGATCTAAACTCAGCTAAAAGCTTACAGCTCTATTCAGTCAATTTAAAAATCACATCAATTCGGTGGGGAAAAAAAAAAAAACACAACAACAACAAAAAACTCTGTTTGGTTGCACAGTTGTAGAGACGCATAAAACACTGCATTGCAGCCCACTTAAGGTTGAGCTAAAAAAGAGAAAAGTTTTGTGAAGCTTTACAAAACTTCCATAAAGCATGAGCAAAATACTGAGCTGGTGATAAAGTCTCGGAATATGTTTGTGGAATATGACTTAATGGAACGAGTTTTACCGTGAGCACTATGGGCAGTCTGAGCTATTGTTTCACTGGGTTTAGAAAGCTGAACACTACTCAGATCCCCAGGACTTACACGCATTAGCAGAAGTTTGTGAGAAAGTTTTTACAGAGATTTCTATACTGCAATTAGCTACTTCCTTTAGTCTTTAATGTCTATAGGAAACAATTATATACAGTTAAAGTAAAAATAAAGAGTGAAAGTGAAAAGCATTATTAAATGATTTTCCTTTTTAGCAATGGTTGTTCAGTTCTTACTGGGTTCATGGAGGGAATTTGTCACAAAGCAGGGCCCAGCTTTAGGCCCAGAGCTCCCAGTGCATGTGAAGTTCAGGATGTGAACTCACTGGCCAAACAACACCAACACGCACAGTAATTAAGGACACTTAATGAATTAATTCCCTCTCCATGAGGGAAAATTTTCCTTCCACACTCAGAAATCACCTTGATGTACACAGGGAACTCATGTGACCTATGTGACCTGTTCTTTTCTCAGACCTAAGAGGTAAACCTTATAAAAATCATCCTAAATATCCTAATAAACATTTACAATGAAGTTTTTATTTGGAGGAATCTAAAGGCAGTTCTATACCTAAACACAGGAGATGTAAGAAAAGATTATGATGGAAGAGAGGGACAGGACTGAGAATGTTCCTCCCTAACCCATTGATCCCAACCTCAGAAGCACTGGCCAAGTTAGCAGTGCTGTGCTGAAGAATCACACAGAAAACTATTTTCTCTCCCCATGCTCTCTAAACAGTTGAATGAAGTAAAATACCAAGAATAACCAAAAATGTATTTTCTCAGGTCATTGTGGCTGGGTAGCAACTAACAGACACAAACATGTTCTGCTGGACAGCAGAGGGGAACCGTTCCACATTCTCATTTCTAAGACAAGTTTATCTGGGCATTTTTTCCTCAAAAAAACTCTTAATCTGGTATTTCACTTTTTCCAGGTAACAAACTGCTACTGATTTCAGTGAAGAGAGATAGTGATAGCCCAAAATTAGAAAACAACAACAACAACAAAGAAACCAAAGGAAAAAAAAAAAAAAAAAAAAAGAGAGGGGGAGAGAGAGGGGAAAAAAAAAAAAAAAAAAAAAAAAGCATTGGATAACTTTAAGAAGGAAAGGTAATACTTGATGACATCCAGGAGGACAAACACATCGCCTTTGATAGGCATGGGGCGGAGGGAAGCTGAAATCTTGTTTAATGGCAGCGAAGGGGAGTATTTCACTCCGAAGGGCTCAAGTTCTCTATTTATAGTGCAAATAAAGTAGATGCAAGCATAATGTGATGCCTCCTTTAAGAGCCTGCCAGTGACATCCGCAGCCACCTCGAAGGGCGCTCCCAAGCCCGTCCCCACCTCAGCACCCCAATGGAACTGACTTAGGGGAGCAATCGCCCATACCTGATGGGCTGAACTAAAGCAGAGGTGCAGCAAACTGTTGATCAACATAAAACATCCCCCAGCACTCTCATAAAATGAGCTTTTTGAAGTCAGTCTTTAATGGCAGCTGACAGAAGAGGCAAACACGCTGTTTATTACGAGACAGTCCCCCGCTCCCTCTCAATCTCATGCCTCCCATCTTTTTCCCGTACAGTGCGCTGCTGCATATGCAGAAATATCCAGATGAAGAAACAGGAAAATACTACTCTAAGATTAATGTCCTCACCTCTGTGATGGTTTCTAAGCACAGTATGATGTAGCTAACCATTTCTACCCTTATAAAATGATCATGAACTAACAGCTGCAAAAATAACCTGATATTTTTTTTTCCCATGTGCAAGACTTTTTAGTAAAATTATCCTTGAAAGCCACATTAAAACACTGTTGTTTGCCAAATTTCAAATACGTACGAAGAAAATTCTTAAATGTTCATCTCATGCAAGCACAAATATTCCCTTTAAGTCGTTGGGTGTAAAAATAATGTTGCTTTACCAGTACATGGAACATTTATTTAAGCATTTGAAAATAGCCTCTGGTGGTAACAAAATTATGGTCTTTGCCTCACCCTTATTTTCTGATTGTAAGAGGAGTTCATTTCCCTCTGCAACATGAAAGCGCTGAAATCCAGCTCCTTCATAAGCCAAGAAGTCTATAACATGAGTAACTGCCAAGGACTAGGAACAAAATTTGAAACTCATCCACACTGCCCTTATCAAGGGCCTGATTCAAAGTTTCCTGAAACTTAGTTTTCAGTGATTTCAGTGGAGTTCAGAGCAGATGCCAAAAAAAAAAAAAAAAAAAAAAAAAAAAAAAAGCATACACAGATCTTACAAATACTTTTGTCACTGAGTAGTCCTTCTATAAGGTGTAGCATTTGTAGGATTCAGAGCAAACCTATAAGCCCTCACAGCAACTGACACAAGGATATGAAACTCTCTCCATTTCCACCATCACCATAACATTGCTTCATACGATGTCTTCTGAGACAACATGTGTCAGTGCATTATGCAACAGAAAAATTAAACATTCAGAGGTTCCTCTTCCAGACCGGCTGCGTCTCTTAATTCATTTAGCAGCAATGATCTCCCAGGATTCTCTTAAAAAAATAAATGGGTTAAACTGATGAAGTAATTTTAATGTGTGTTGACAAAGGTCCAGAATTAACGTACAATTACATTAGCTAAATTGGGGACTGCTCTGCTCAACCCCCATAGAAATGTTGCTTTCTTTTATTATTTAAAGCTTCTACTAGTATATATTTACATGCAGAGGAAAGAACTACATCAAATGCTAACTAACTGAGAAAACATTTCTGCATTTTCTACAAAACGACACTGGAAAAGCCATGGAAGATGTATTTGTTTCATTTTGATGTTTCTTCTACACTGAATTTGTACATGATATTTTTCATCTTCCCATTTACATCACTGCTTTTTTTTTTTATTATTTTTTTAGGGATGGGTTTTCCTTTCTGCTTTTTTTTTTTTTTTTTTTTCCCTTCTTTAGGGATGGGAAGTGACATTGGTTTTGCTGCTTTCTGCCAGTAAAAATGACAACATTCTTCCACTGCATGACTTGCGTTTGCCTCCTGCCCGAGTTTCGGACATCCTGACATTCCTCGCCAGGCTGTGCCCCCCTGAGCCTCTCCCTGAAGGCTGCAGCAATGTGGAGAGCTGCTCCGAGGCCCACTCAGCCTCGTCAGTTCACTGTCTGCTAAATCTTTGGCCTGTGCTAAACTAAACGGGACTAATTTGACTAGTTCTGAGTTTATTTTTAACTATGGATCGCTGAGCCAGTAAGTTGTGAATCCTACCCAGAGTGTCAGAGTATAGGTAAGCCTGCTCACTAGGCCTGTCGTTTCAATATATGCAAGCAGGTATTGGTAGGGGTGGGCTTGCTCTTGAAACATCGGTTTCTAATGACCGAAGCCATGGAAAAGCAGATAACAGTCTCTATGGTAAACTAGGGAGGTTTTGTTAAAGAAATCAATACCATCTTGAAAAGAAGTTTGGACAGAACATTCATTTATGTCAATGATAAAAATCAGTTTTCAATCCCTATGCTTCTAGCCCCACAGTGACAAGCAGCAACGTACAAGCTAGAACAAAACCTCAAATTCTGATCTTTCTCAGTGATAAATTGCCTATCTTCACTTAAGAGTACAAGGTCACATGGATTTTGTATCTGGTACTGGAAGATAAACTAATGCTTTAACAGTCTCACCAAGGAACTGTTTTCTTAAGGTCAAAAGATGCTTAAAGAATATTATTTTCAAAGACATCTGGTGAGCCCTCATTCCTTTCCCCAAACCCCTCAAAGCACTATTTCAGGTCCCACTGTACTGCAGTGCTTTGACTACGCCGCTCTCACTACAGATGTGTCAGCCTATTTCTTGACTATAAATCACAACTATATTTTAACTGAGTTAGGAGGCAACTGTGTTGTAACGTGGTGTCTTCCAACAGCATGATGTTTGTGGTGTAAAGGGATTTTGAGATGACCACATAAAGAGGAATTCCATTTCAGTGACCTCAGGTTTTAAACTGTGACACCAAAGGCTGCCCCAAAACCCTGTGATGGATACAGACAGTGTCATGATTATGGGAAAAACAAACAAAAAAAAAATAGGAAAAACATTTCTCAATGTCAACACAATAACAAAACAGAGCCCAAAACTTCCAGCATTTTTCCAGAGTCATGCAAATTTCTTAAGGAGTGGAGCACAAGGAGAACCAAGCCAGTTCTGACAGCCCCCCTCCACACACAACAAACAGTACGGCTTTTACTTTACCAGTGGCAGGACCAATTCGACCAACACCTTCTCACCAAGTTTGCAAAATGTAGCTTAGATTCTTCTTCCCCTACCTCACAAAATAGCAGCAGGCAAGAAAGAAGCCCCCCCACACACACACACCTCACGTGAGCTTTGTGCTCTGGGTCAGAGCACAGCCATGGACAGGAGCAGTGAGCACACACCTGAAGAGGCTGCAGCTGTATGAGCTGTCTGTCCAGGAATACCCCCATCTACACATCTCCATGGGGTACCTCATGTCCAGCGTCATTTATACCACTGGTTCTTTTCCATTTAACCCAGAAATGGGGAAGAAAAGTTAAATACATTTCTTTTCCTGAAGTTCCAAAGAGTTGGATGTCAAATGATATGAGAAGATTGAAGAGCTTTACTTTATGAATCATCAATCCAATTTAGAATATACTGTTTCCGTTTATTTCAAGCTGATGTGTTATTGTCTTGTACCTTAGTATATACTTTCTTTGTTTCAATGCAGACCCATAGTTTTTGTGAAGCCAGAAGTTTCATTTTAAGAGTGCCTATTTCCATTTCCTGTATTCTTGAATTGAAGGTCAGGTTAGTAAATACTTTTATATACATAATATATACCTATATATTCCTGAATATTAAACTAGGCCGTGACTGCTGCTGGAAACACCAGGAATTGCTAGGTTACCATCAGAAACAATGAACTGGGATTTCATTCTATATCACTTTTCCCTGTGTCCATACCACTTTAGTCTATACTTCTTCCCAGATAAAATTTGGAAGAGTGAAAAGAAGACTTTTACTGGTAACATAACCCATTTACAAGTACTATAAACACAAAGTTACAGGTTGAATTCTGATCAAGACAACTCTTCTAGGTTGAAATTTCTGGTGAAATAATGCATCAGTCTTATATTACAAATAATCTGAACATAAACAGATTCTATTTTTATTGCTTTAGATAAAATCTTTTTCCACTTTCCAACAGTTTATATAATTTCACACTTACAGGAAAAATTCCAAAAGTTTTTCAAATGGGATTCAGTCACAGCTGCGCTATCATAAATCCAGAAAACTAAAATGTGCTGTGAGACAGTTTGGTTAAACATCATTTTACTTTCCTTCACATGAACCAGCTAGTATAAACATTAACAGCAGGGTTAGGGAACTTTTTCAGAACATGTAAATGGACAGAAAGAGACAGCAAAGACACGAGGAAATGCAGCAATAAAGGAGGCTAGAAGAGGAGACTATGGAGCACCGCAGAGCCAATGATGGGAACGAACAGACAAAGGGAACTGATGCTCTGGAACCAGATGGGCACTGGGAGGAGGAGGGAGGGAGCGTATTCCATGCAGCCAGCTGTGATCCCAGGCTGATGGTAACGAGAGGAACCCAATGGAAACACTGAAGATAAAGATGGGAGCAGGAAGAACGTTTCACAGTTGCATCATCTGTGTAGTTGAGGGACCTATATTTTCCAAGAAAAAAGTGGCAGTGAGCACCTTATAGTCTTCCCAAATCAATTACAGCATTTAAGCACCATTTTCTCTCTCAGAATGCCATTCCTGAATCATGATCAAATTCTCTGTCCTTCATGGAGCACCTCGCCTTGCTGCTGCTCTGAGTTCTGCACAAAGTACGTGCTCACAGAGCAATGCTGCTCATTTATGGCTAAATAGTTTGAAGCACCTAGAAAAAGGGCAAAGCCTTTGCTTCATTTTTGCAAATGATCACCCTGGTCAGTGACACTTTGACACTGCTGCAGCTGTTCTATCTGGTGCAAACAGAAGGAATAAGATGTCATTTATTGCTCAACAAAAGATGTTCTGTGTGACTGTACGTCTGGGGTCTGTGATAGTCCTGCTGCCAAACACCTGCATTTATTCAGACACGTGTGAAAGAATTACATTGTGATTCATATTTATCTTCTCAGACACCAACCACAGTTAGGTAAACCAGTGAAAATTAATTGGGAAATCTGCTTCAACATTGCAGGTGTAACATTCTTCACACATCACACACAAGTCTAAATAACTGAGTTTAAAAAAATAATAAATCAATTTAGTTCAACATTTGGGCAACTTTGCTATAGCAAATACATCGCTTGATGTATTGATGGATAATTTTGTACTTTCTTCAGTTTTGCCTTTTCTTACATATTTCTCATGTCAGTTATTATTTGCCTCTTTTTGTATGACTAGCTAGATTTGCCCCTTGGTTCTCCTTAAAGTGGTGTAACATTTATCATCTTAAATAACTGGTAATCTGTTCAGATATTTTTATGACTTCTTCCAACTTGCTCTGTTGAGATCAAAGCTATCTTATCAACAGAGAAAATGGGTAAATGAACTTCCAAGGAGAGCAGTAATATAAGTAATTATCCACCATGATTTACCAGTTTATTTACAGTGGCACCAAAGCCATCTTTCCTAAAGCTACCAAAGAGATGTGCTGACGCAGTGACCGATCGCAGCCCAGTGTGACCCTGGAGCTGCGAGGACCACTTGCAGCATGGTGGCCTACGCAGGTGCTTGAGCAGCAGCCAGCTGCACTACGAGCGAGAGGCTGAGGTTTTCCTCACAGCAAGCAGCCCCAGCCAGCTAACCGGTGCCATTCAGCCTGTTAAGAACTACCCCAACCCACTCTTTTTCTATGGTATATCGAGTGACTGGTCACCCAGAACCGCTCTTGAATGTGAAATGAGAAAAGAACTTGAACAGTTCACCTGGCTTGGCTGAAAATGAGAAAAGCTTGAACACACATTATTAAACTCAGTTGGTGTTCAAGGACCGTGAAATCATATTGCATCATTTCTGACATTTACACACTTCCTCTTGTTTTGTTCATTGTGTTTGATAAATGACTTCCATATGTATTTTGAATTTAATGAATGCATCAGAGACTTTATTTTCCATAGTAATTACTCCGCAGTTTAAAAACACAATGCAATTCTTATTTTTTCTCTTAAATAAAGGGAAGGAACAAGAACTCTGGGTACCAGCTTCTGCTATGTTTGGTCATTAGTTTTATTCAAGAGGTTTTCCAAGAGAAGAAGAATGCAAGATTTTGTGCTCCAGCTGTAATACATGGTAGAACTAATTCCAACATTTTCTTTAGAAGTACCCATGATGCTGTACAAACTTCAGGGGAAAAAAGCTAGAAAACAAGTATGGTTTAAGTCTATTAGGCAGAAATTTTTTTACTGCTAACAATCATGGTCAATTTACAACAAAAAGGCTAAAAATTTGTATCTTTTATTTTAGCCTAATGTACTATTAAAGTTTCCCATTACTCTTCACCAACATTAATCTTTATTTTGAAGCCCTTATAATTATGTTTTACTAACCACTTCTCTCATCAATGGATACAATGAATGCACTATGTTGCTGAGAGGGACTGAGAGCAAGCATGAAACAGCATCACCAGAAAGCTTCATAACTTTCATTAATATTTGCCTTCATTATTTCTGAATGTGTTGTCTTCAGAGTTTGATCAAGTACCAAAAATTTACACCAACCTAAGTATAAAGGAATGGGAACATGGAAAGTCAAATTTGGCTTCTAAAATCATTATAATGTAAGACATGAATACAAAAAATAAGCACAGAGATGAAGAGGAGGGAAATTACTAAATCTATTGCTAGAGCACTGTTAGAAACAAACAAAAAAAAAAGCCTTTTCATCTAGTACTGCTCTTCCAACACTGACTTCATTGTTGGGGATAACACTGCCAGAGGAAAATGCTTTCCAAGTATTTTATTATAGTCCAGTACTTTAGTTACCAAGCAATCTTTCATGAAAGTTTCCTTTCCATCCTATATTTTCTAGGAATAGGGCTATGACCACTTATATCTCGGCGCACAGGTTATTTTTGAAACAGCTGCTGAGGTTTACATGGCCAAGAGCACTCCTCTTTCAGTCACCCCACCTCCATGTGGTCACATGCTACCGATGTTCACACTTATTTTATACATCTCTACTCTTGATTTACACACATAAGAACAACCACAGTGATATGTCTGTCTTTTCCTTAAGAGTCACAAAGCTGCCAGTTTTTCAGACAACACAGTCCAACAATTCCCATTGAGAAAAATGCTGCAACTCTTGCAATATTTGGGAGCACTTTCTTTGAAACTGAACCCAGGTTTGTCCCAGTGAAGCATTGTACAGGCAATGTATATTGCCTGATACGGTGTGCTCAATTATTAAGCATACCAGTTATTTTATATCTGTATTTAATTGGGCAGCTTAAAAAGAAGCACGACTACTAAGCAATTTTGACAAAAGTTTCAGTGTACTGTCAGTATTTATGGTATATTTCCATTCTTAAACATATTGATTTATATTTAAAAAGACCTTAGAGTTCACCCATGTCTTTTAAATAGGATTTTCACAGCAGTGATGCAGATCCCATAAGCTCGGACGAAGCTTACCCAGCAGTTGTTACAGCACAAGTGTGGGAACGCCTGTCAAAACAAGTTCTCAGGTAGCATATGAAAACTTTCCCTTCATCCTCCCCAGGGCCATGCTTCGTTCCTCCTAAGAATCACATGAAGATATATTGGGGACTTAACAGATAGAGAATATTTAACAGCTGCTTCTCATACATTGGTTCTTTTTTTGCACTTATCCTTTCCAAGTATCTGCAGAGCAGCCATGCATAGACTAAACTTCAATTATCAAATCCAAGTACCTTCAACCAGACCAAATAAGAAAAGATTCAAGACCAAGTATATCCTTACACTTCTCCGTTAAAAATTAACTTTTACACAGGACTTCAGCATCTGAGGAATACACAGCAACATACAGAAATTTCTTGTGTAAAGTGCAAATATTCAACCTAGGAGTGAGAGCTAACCAATATAAGAAAGCTAAACAGAATTTTGTACTTATTTAATCTTTACTCTCTCTACCAACATTCTAGCTAGAATGCCAGGTATGGGGTTATGTTTTAACATAATAAAACCTAACTACAAGGAATTTAACTCGCTTAGATTGGACCTAAAAGAATCCTATTACAAAGACATTGGCAAAGCCACTTCATCACTGACATAAGCCAAATTTGTACATGTAACCCCAGGGCTCTTAATCTAGCTTTATGATTTTGTGTTAAAAATCCGTAAAACATCTACAATCATTTGAGTGTCTGGATTAAAGTCAATTATATGGGAATTAATATAATTCTGTCAACTTCAATGAATTCACATCCACCTTGCAGTAATCCTGAATTGGAAAGTATATAATTGGAACTTGAATCAGGATGCAGAGCATATGGTACACTTTCAGCTGTATTTTGGAAAAATAAATGACTCAGATATTTTCCTCTTTGATTTTGTTCATCTCTTGACTGCTTTTTTCTTGGTTTGTTCACAGAAGCAGAATTTATACATCTGTTCAACAGAAGGCTGAGGGTGTTGGCCATTTGACATTGTCATTCCATTTAGAAACCACAGTCCACTATCCAGTAACTCAAACAAGCTTGCTATTAACTATCCAGATATGTGGCATTTGCTGCCCAAACTGTATCACAAGGCTTTTCACCTGTGTACATCAACCTCTACTCTGTTGCAACAGCTGCCCATGCTGACAGTTGTCTTCTCAATGTTGTTTTATTCCCCACAATAATCTAAGCCAATTAGAAAATCAAAATTGTATGAAATAGAATATTTTTTTATTATTCTGTTTTTTAATCTGAGCACATAGAAAACAGAACACTCCTTGCAGACAGTAGTGGTTGACTGCAATTTAAGATACTACCTTTAGGAACTGAGGCAATAGCTGTGGGAACAGTTCTCTCTCCAAATGTCACTGTGTCCGTGATCTGAGGCACCTAGTTGGAAAGATCCTCAGCTGCGAACTTTTTCGCAGTGTACCCTCTATCCCTTAAATCAGGCATTTATATTTCCCCGTCTTCCAGTGAGCCAATTTCCCGATGTTCTAGGCAGACTGAAAAGCCCAGGCACTTAAAGGAAGGATGGGTGAAGACTAAAGGACTGATCTTCATCTACTTTGTCACTAATTGGCTGGTGTGAAAATCGAAGCGTGTTCTGCACCAAAGCTGATTATACTCAATACTGATCACGACTACTACATAAAAGCTGTGAATGCATGTTATAAAGCTAAGTTCCATGAACAGTCAAAACCACGTTATTTGAACTATTGGATTTTTAGAGTTCCAAGGATCACAGATATATAAAGAAATTAGAGACCTTAAAATAACGCTTAATAGCATTTATAGTACCATGTTTCCCACCTCAAAGATCAGAGGATACGTGATCAACACATCAAAGAGGTCCAGCATTTAATACTGCCTCTGTGAGGACTGAGATTCACAATGTGGACAGAAAATGCACATATACTGGGAAAAAAAAAAAAAAAATGACATCTTCAAAAAAACAACAACAACAACACATTACCAGCTGCCTGAATGTTGTATTATTTTGCACACACAATGATCAGAAGCATATAACAAATTTGTTACCTCATAAAACCAACTAAGAAAGATTTACAAGAAAAAGCCATGAAAAAGGTATGAACAGAATAGCTATTTGGACAAGATTGTTAAAGTGAGATTAATAATCAGTCATGAAGATACAGTAAGAAGAGGAGAACTTTTCATTTCTGAAGATGCCAACAGTATCTAGTGTCACTGGACAAAGGCAGATGTTATGAAAACTGTTCAAAGCCCTTTCTGAACACTCCAGTAAAGTGAAGCCAGGTGAAACTGCTTACTAATAGACTGTGCTGTTATTTTTTCTAAAAATAAAGAATAAAAAAAAAAATCACACTTCAAATAACTATTTGAATGCTAACTGGTCTTCAGCATTTATGACAGAATTTGGCTGAACTGTTGAAGTGGCTTGCTGCATTTATGCATCAGTTCACATCCCAAGGCCATCATCTCACAGAGCGCATAACTAAAAATACGGTGTCTCACAGATGGGGAAAAGGGTCTTTCTGAACAGATTATTGCTTACAAAGTTGACACATAGCACATGTGCATACTGAGACTCTGAACCTAATCTGGTCTCTAAACCGCAGGACCCTGGTGCGTGGTAATTTAGTACTGTCTAGATAAAGAAGTCCACCCCACACCATGAAAGCGAGGCCTGTAATTGTCTGGCTCAGTCTTTATAACGTCACCAAGATAAACCCCTGGTTACTAAGAGTCAGATGCTCACAGAGCTCAAATCCTGGTCCACTCCAGCACGTCACCCCCCGTATTAATGACAGGACATGGGCTGAAGTGCGAAACCTCCAGTAATGAAAGCCAGAGCAATTACAATGCGAGTCAAATGGCTGGGGATCCCCAAGCAGAGCTCTGGGAGGAGCAGTACAGTAAAGGGTACACAGCCAGAGGATGTATGTAGCCTCCCAGCTTTGGGAGGAAAAAAGTGTAATGAAAATACAAGTATTTCTTCAGCTCCTTTAGCATTTATCTGGCACGTAAACAACATAAACAGGTATTTAGCAGTTGTAAATTGACTAAAAAAAAAAAAAAAAAAACTATTTCTGCAAGCATTCAGATGACTTTGTCACCACTTAATATATTTTAAGTATGACAAAAACTAGTAAAGGCTCAGAAAATTAATATCCTCCCTATTACAGAGGCACAACAGAAATCACATTACATTTCCTCTCAGTGAGCTTTCAGACAAATACAAACTTACAAACTATTCTGAAAAAAATAGAGGGGGTGAATGTTAAAGTCTGCAGGCACTTCTGTTTTAGGTTTCAAAGAGTTCAGCCCTGAGAGCTTTCACTAATCATATGTAGTAGAGTTGGAAACAGGCAGCCTCTAAAAAAGGCTTCATGGGACAAATGCATTAACTTCCACTCAGAAACCATGAAGAATTAAGTCTTCCACTCATTTTGCCAATAAATTCTCAACTCCTCATTATTTGAGCAAGGAAATGTGTTACAAAGCCAGCCTCACAGCGGTCCATGTGAGAATGTGACTGTGACAGGAAGGAAAAGACACCTCTAGCACAAGCTCTGATGGATATCAGAAGATCTTATCAGTCACAAACAGATAGAACAACTTTTGTTATCTATACAATCATGGAAGGAAATTTTGCAATTATCTACATTATCAGTAGATACTCAAAAAAAAAACACCAAGAATCCTTCAAAGCAGTCAGCAGTCTGGGCTCTGCAAGGAGTCAACAATTTCCACCAACAAAGCTCTCAGCTCCTTCCTGCACTATGAACTGTGCGTCTCAAAAGTGACCAGACTGGAAAGAGCTTTTGTTCACTCTGTGCAGTGCCCAGCTTTGTGATTTACACAGTTTGCAACTACTGAACTATTTGCACAATAACCAACAGTGACATGAACTTGTATCAAAAACTAAGTAAGGCAGCTAAGATGGCTAACTGGGGCACCTACTTCTAATGACACCAGAACGCTGATCCAAGTGTCACAAGAGAGAGAAAGGGATTAATGATTGCAACTAAATCCTGTGCTTGGTCCTAGAGAGAAAACAGACTGGGTGACAGCCCAAAAGTTGCACTCTTTCTCAAAGGAACCAAAAAACACCTTAAGACAATTGTGGAATTTCCACCTGAAATATAAAGTTGCCCTGTCTTTTTGTCTGGCTTTCACGTGACAAAATCCCAGCATCAAAATCAAGCTTAAACATCAGGTATTGAGAAGAGGGGGTCTGGCACTTACTTGAACTGTATTCAGGACAATGATAAACAAGCTGTTATCTTCAGTATAAATGTCAAGTAAACAAAAATAAACATCATAAAACTCCAGCAGTGGGGAGCGGTAGATATTCTCCAATGTTCAAAAGAATGTGAGGCACTGAAGGGGCAATGAAGTCATTCATATTCCTTATACCAGAATGTGCACTGGGGAGAGGAAAAAAAAAAAAAAAAAAAAGTCAGAAAAACAGCTCAGTTAAAATCCCAAAAAGCCTAAACAAATGAGAAATGCTTTTGTGTGGCTGAACTAACTCTTAGACAAAAGCTGTCCCAGAATAGACACTCTCCACTTCTCTCAGCCTGATGATGTTAGGAGATTGCACACGCCCAGGAATCATTCTACAACTTGAGTCCTGCCTCAGCACTGCCCTTTGTTTTGTAATAGTTGCTCCTTACACTAAGAAGGGTCTAAAACCGCTTGGCACCACCCCCTGGTTTCACACGAGTCAGGTATCTACAAAACAACTTTGCAATCCTTGGCCCTGTGACATCAGCTTTACAAAGCGTATCCGGTCAGATGGCAATGCAATCCTGCAGAAAATCACAACATAACCAACAGCATGGATACAGCTCCTGAGGGAAGCTCTGAAGGAGAATTCTAGATTTGGCATATCTAGAGCCCTAATGACCTGTACTTCTCACCTCAAAGTTCAATAGTCTGCTGTGCTCTGCAGAGATGTAACCTGAAAAAATGGTGGAAGTGCATCAGAAGAACCACAGCCTTTCTGTACCAGCATCAAGTAAATCTCATCCGGTCTAAGGCTTCAAATTATTTTAGGCCTGATGTTGATTTTTATGTAATTTTTGCATTCCATACCAGTGGTCAACAATATCTGCACAGCTGCGGCTTTTGTTGTGTGACTTCCTCAGTTCCTGAACCCTGACAACCAAGAATTATGATTTTCACACACTTGCCACATCAGGCCTTTGTGACAAGGAAAAAGCATCAATATTTTGGTCTTTGATTAACATGAAAAAAATTCAAACCAAAATACATTTTCCTTTACTTTGAGGAACTGGTAAAAACAAGCTCAGGCCAGCTGACCTCACTGTTAGGAGTGGCATTATCTTATTTGTTATTACTTACACTCCTTCCAGCACTGCTCACATCCAACTCTTGGAGATGGTTTGGAACCTTCTCATTTTTAAACATGCCCTCCCGCTATCCCAGACATGAGCTCAGCATTGTTTACTTGTGTTCCTGAAGACACTGGAGCCTGGGTGTGCTGTCAGAAAGGTGACCGAGTACCCTGGGAAGAAAGAGGAATTTTGTTTTCTTCAGGAGATATTTGCCAAGTGCTTCTTATTTGCAGTGTGACTTGAAGCCTGTTACCAGTGCAAGCACGGTCTCACTCATTTATAAGGAGGGCCTAGAAGTCTTTGGTGGCAATACTGGATATCACGCTCAGGATTTGTTTTCTTTGTGCACTGGAGTGCAACTGGAAAACAGTATTATGCTTAATTTCTGTATTAATTTAGTATCCAGTCTCATTGCCCTAAAATAACATCCTTTATTTCTAGTCCCTAACTGTCACCCTGGGGAAAAAAACTCATAAAGTAAATTATGTTTGGAAAATGTATTTTAGCGGCTGTCAAAAACGCACAATTTTAAAATAGTAAGAGCAAAGGCAAAGTGCTGTGGCATTTGGCAAGAAAAAAAGTTCACTCCAAAAAAAAACCTCTTTTTTCATACGCACAATGATTTCTGCAAATAAATAATGCTGTTCTTGTTTATGGGATGATACAGATCTCTTCTGCACACTAGCACAAAAATTACGATTAACTGACATGAAGCATAATTTAGCTTGCATTCTCTTGATTAAGCACCCATTGGCAACTGCTCCTGAACTATAAGGATTCATAATTAACTTGAGATAGAAATTCTAAATATAAATGAAAAATACTAAACCAAAAAGCAGCAGAGAGAAGATCCTCTTACAATAAGATATATTCAACTTACATACCTGGCCTCTTTAATTTAGGGACATGGGCTCGTGAGGAATAGCAGAGATTTGGCTAGAAGTTAAATATTTCTATATTCATCAGGCTTCGTCATGAGCAGCCCAAGGTTGTACCTTGTTCCCTCTCTTAAATTTCTGCACAGGGAATTTTAAGCATCTTTGCAGTTGTATGTACATCTCTCCCACAGATCCAGCTCACCTCACATTCCACTGAGCCTGTTTTCCTTCCTAAGTTTCCCAAACAAACACTCCCTCATCTCCTGGAGAGGCAACCAGGAACAGGGCTTGAAGCTGGAACAGAGTAACACCTGATGAAGTAAGCAGCTTGGCAAGCAGGTCTGTAGTTTAACACACACCTTTCTCTCGGAACTACAGCTGGCTTTTTGTCAGCAATACAGGTAGCAAAATTCACTCACAGAGTACAGACCAGTGAGAGACAAACACCCACATAAATACACACTGACAGAAAATAATTAAGACAAAGCAGTCACTCTGTTAAGCTGAAGCTCCCTGCAAAACATCTTTTAATTAGGAAACTCTTATTCATCCTTCCTGAGTGCAATTACTACTTGACACATTGTTTCCCTAAACTTCAATTTACTTCCCCACCCACCTGCCTGCCCCAACACAGTTGAACTAGAACAAGAAGCCCAAAAAAATGTATGCTGCTACACTGCCTGGCCAGATGTTCCCATTTTACTCAACAGAGAGAACTTAAAGTTTCCTAGACATATTTTTTTCCATGTACTCCCTGTAAACTCCCCCCAAAATTCAGATCTAAGCAAATCACACTCAAAGAGACAGATACTATCTGCCAGCATGCCCTGACCTAGCTCCAAGAGCCCAACTCTCACCCTTGTGAGCACACCATCTTTCTCTCCTTTATGAAGGTTGAAGTTTAACTACAATCAGATGTACCTGTTTCATCTCAGGAGGTACAGCTGACATTCTCAACTCTCCCAAACCCCCCGCTGCTGTGTTGCACAGCAGGATTACTTCTACAGCCACAACCAGGATAGCACAGCTGAGAAAACTTCCCTTAATGGAATGAACTGGCCTAGACTCCCACCCCATTTCTTCCTCATAGGAGCCGTTAAGCAGCGAATTACCATGAAAAGTTACTGGCATAGGGCAGGGTAGACTACATCAAGGTATAATCATTCTACATCTGCTGCTTTATCTGCATGGCAATGTCTAGCTGCAGCCTACGTTTCTACAAAAGCAGTTCCAGAAGTACACTGCTTTCTTTGCTAAGAACATCAAATGTACCCAGTGCTTATGTGGATATGGCAGAGAATGAGAGTGGCATGTATAATCACCTTATATCAAATTCAAGTGTTGCCATATTTTATTTATTAAAGCTTCAACTTACCGATAGCGTTACAGCAGTCTGTATTACGCACACAGCAAAAAGCAAGGCACAAGTGTTATCCATCTCCTGAGTGAGACAGTCCTGAAAGACCGGGTGGTATTCAAATGTACGCCAATAGAACCTTACTAGGAGAAAGAATGGAAACATTCCCAAGGAGAAAGAATGGAAACATTCCCAAGTCAGCCTTTTTTTTTTTTTTTTTTTAATTTCTTAATGTTCCACCCATATGATGAACAACTCTATTGTATTTAGTAATAACAATAGAGGGGTTTGAAAACCGTTCTTCTTCTGGGGGAGATGACAATACAGAAAACACAGATTACATACTTATTTTAAAGTACATAAAACAGGAGAGCAGTTCCCAGGATTCCTTTCACCTTACTGAAAGGCAGCAATATATATATATATATATTACTAAAACTCTATTTCATTAGTTCATCAGTGGACTTCATATAAATAAGGGCTAATTCCTCATTTTGTATTAGTTGACTTAAGACTCAGCTTTTATGTCTTGGACTTGGGAATTGCATGGTGCACGTTCCACCCCAAACCACTCTTCCTGCTTTAAAATGTATTAAAATTTTATTCTGAGATTAAGTTCTTGCATTTTGAATCCAACTGTCCCAGACAAGCTTTGAAGATATGCCTTTGATGGTCTTGGGGCTGTTTCTCAGTCTTCATTCTTCTAATGCTGAATGACTCACACTTTACCACAGGAGGATGTCCTTTAACATTCATGCTGTTGTGGCAGCACTCCATGTTTCAGAGCACCCATTTCATTACAGGCATTACTCTGTTTCAAACAACTTCCATTTCAATCCAGCCAATGATATTTCACCATTCTGTTATATGTGTTCATCTCACATTTAGTCAAAATACACCATTTCAGCAGGTCACATAGGAAATGAAATAAACTGAACAAAAATTCCTGGTAACAACAGCAGCTGATTGATAAGGAACCAGTATGTTCACAGGGCCCTATTTAAACCAGTTTTCCAGTGTGTTAAGGCAGGGAAGAATTTATAAGACTGACCAGATTTTTCCAAAAGCACATCAATTATTTATGAGTTTGAGTTCCAATGAAAAGCAGGTGGGAACTGTGCTACAAATGGCTCCAGCTCTAGAGAATACAAATACTCACTGAATATACCCTCAGGTAAACACAGAAAATTCTTCAGAAGACACAAGATCCAGAAATGTTAAGTTCTTCTGGGAAAGAAATAATTCTAATAGGTTATATTGCATCATCTTAAATGGCACCCAGAAAAAAATAGTGGAAGCATACACTACGTTAGAAGCACAGTATTTCAGACCTTCTTGCATTCTTCCTTTTTACTGTAAAAAAGCAGCTAGCCCAAGTGAGGGTATCTTAGAAAAATGCAGCAGCATTGAAGAAATGCTCGCACGCAGAGATACAGTCAAAGACAGGTTTTCAGATGGACATCATGCTGAATGTGAAGGAAATCCACTGAATCTCACTGTAACCAGTATTTTCAAACTTAGAAATTTTGTTTTCAGTACTTCCGTGCAATCAGCTCTTGGTGACTTCAGGGACACCTCTGCCCATCTACCACTTATTTGAATGTTATCTTGGCTTTCTGTCTCCTGAATTCATTACACAGAGCACTTGCAGAATTTCACAAGGGGTAGAATGGAGAAAGGCTTCTTCTGTCAAGAATAAAATATTAGCATTTCAGAACAAAGGATAACAATGACTGTGTTTCCAGAAGTATACAAGCTTCCATTTGCTTCAGTCTTGTATCTTATTTTGGCCATCATTAGAGAAGAGTATTAGAATTTAAAAAGGTTATGTGCCAGGAGCTCCTTTTACTACAGTATTTTTTAAGTTATTACTGATAGATCATCTGATTGGCCCCAGGGAAGTCATGATTTCACAGCAGGGTATTAATGCACTTTTCCATTAAATCAGAAACACACAAACAAAGCAGGTCACAGCTTAATAAAATGAACAGTACAATTACATTTGTAACACAAGCGCATATTTTGACTGAAATTTTCTGTATGTATTTTTTCAGCTGCAATAAATGCAGTAAACATTTTCGTTAATTTTATTTAAGCAAAACTTAGTCATAGAAAGCCAGTGGTGTCATCTCCTCAGGCATTTCCTTATTTAATCAGGCTGTTCTTATACCAGCATCTGAACTCTTTACATTTAGCAAATGGTCCAGGGAGGTAAACTTAAAACTTCAGAGCTTCCAAAAGAATTTCAGAACTTTTAAAGTTTCAAACGTTCAAAGTCTTTTGAGTCTCAGCTGCAACTGTGTGGGAGAAACATAGCTCAAAGAGGAACAACACTGAATTGCATCTGTTCCTGAGCCTTACCAACATCAGAGAAACCCCTCTTCTCATTGTTTTCAAAGCTTTCTGTGCATCTCAGCTCAAACAAATTAATTTTATGTGCATTTTTATTTTATTAGAACCTCATACAGAATACTTATTATTATTATTATGCTGGAAAACCATACTGTGCTCCTCCACCATGAGAAGAAATTTTAAAACAAAATATCACTTGTTTATACCCTTAAAATAACTAATGCTGGAAACACAGAATTCATCTTAACAAAGCTATGAAAATCTTAAATGGATAACAGCTAATTCAAATTTCTAATCTTCTAAAATGCCGCAAGCAAAAAAAAGCTAAATTTTAAATCTCAAACCAATTTGGACTGTTCACTCTAATTGCTATTAAATCGCATGAAAGATTAAACTTTTATTTTAATCTTAAAGCATCTTAGCATTTTTATCCTTTGATCTCCACATAACTGAAACATCATGACCTTACCATCACCATCCCATACCAACTAGGATGATCACCCAGGACATCTACGGTTAAGCTATCCAAGACACAGCAGGGTGTTCCAAAGGTGTTTTGCAGAATATGACAGACAAAAACTGGAAAAACAGGACTATTTACAAACATTCATATGAATTTTATTTTAGCTCAGCCATCTCTATTGGAGCAGAATATTATTTACTTAAGAGAAGCAAATACTGATCTGTAACCAAAAATTAATAATGGTCACCAGCATACATGAGGACAAATAAATTTTGTCTCAGATGAAAACAGATTTTTTACAAGATTTTCTAAATCTTCACATATCATGAGAAGCAAGAGAGGACTTCCACCCACTCACAGCAGGTAAGTACTATTATGGCCCTTAACACCAGTTTGCTCCTGTTAGTTTTCTCCATCCATAGGACCTCTGCTTGACGAAGGCAGATACACCACGTACCATCATTATCACCACCAGGGAAGAAATGGAGACAAATTACATTTCTCCATGTCTGCACCGTAAGCCTGTGGCAGCCCCCAGAATAATACAAAAACCTCTGCACAAGCGTGTGCATGCATCTACCAGCTTGGAGCGATTCCAGTCACCAAACTCACACAGCACACTGCAGCAGGACTGAACTGGGAACTTTCCCTGAACTCCTTCACCCCACCTCCAAATCACAGCGTGGCTACTGCAGCCTTCTCGCGGCATGGTGCTGAAAGGCACGCTGCCTTCACCAGTTCGCTGCTTCCTCTTGCTGGCGTGTACCCGGCCTCCTTCACCATCACATACAGCACTTCGTATGTGCTATTTGCTCTTTCCTTTTGGATAGGAAGGGGATATATTTAGCTGGTCAAGAAACCAGAAGTCTTTTTTAATTTTAACATGGCGTTCCCTGGGGGGCTATCCCACTGAATGAGAGGGGATAATAACACACTTCTGGAATGGGCTTGGTGCTGCAGCCAGATTCTCCATTCTCGCTTCCGCCTGAGTCCCTCTCTGATCCCCCAGGCTTCCACGCAGCTGGGTGTCAGATTATTTTGGCTGGGAGTTGTACTTGCACAGTTGGTACCACCTGCTGTAAATTCTTCAGTCCTTGTTATCTCTGCAGCAGCTCTTGGCCTTTCAAAAGCTAATTCCGTGAAGAAAGAGGAAAGGACAGTTTGTGCTTGATGTTTAAACAGCAATTTTGTTTTCAGAAACTCTTCAGATTAATAGTTTTGATTATATTTTAAGAACACACAGCATGACACAATGAACTATCAACTCCTGCTGCTGCTATCAGTTAAAGAAAGCCAAACTCCGTGCTGTTAGGTTGGATGATCAGTGGTACAAACCTAATGTAGTGCCAAAGACTGCGGTGGAACTGCCTTACCTGCAGGTAACAAAGCCACGCTGAAGTTGTGTAAATAAGAGAATAGAAGTTCATTGCATCTCTCTGTATAAAGAGCAAGCTGTTAGGCACAAGGCAAGCTGTGTACATTTCTGTTATCCCACCACTCAGAACAGTCAGCGTTTTTTAGAAACACATTTTTAGCACTGAGGATGCCATCAGTCAAGTGCTTAGGGAGGTAACAGAGACAGCAGTCAGAGTAGTTACAGGAACAGCTGAATTTATATTCCTTAAGAAGACGTACTCAAGCTCACTGTAACTGCAGGACCTGAGTATTAGACAGGACTGAACAAATTAAGTATCTATGAGCGCATTCAGACTGCTGCAGTCAGGAGATAAGGGTATGGACCCAAACAACTTTGAGAAATAAAGGTATACTTACAGTTAAGAGAAAATCTGAATTCAAGCTAACCAAATTTCACAGGTCAAACCCACTGCTAACCCAAAAGTAGATCCAAACAGCTCAAATTTAAAGAAAGTTCTGCACTCACTTGGCTGTACAGGTGAGTGGACCCAATTTAATACTGTGTGGTATTTACAGGGTAATCGTTGAACAAAGAGGAAACTCTTTATGCTTTGGGCATCTTTAACCTGGTAAAAGAAACAGCAGTTTTATGCTACTGTGAGAAAACTGGCCATTTGTTCCCCACCTTTCCATTCCCCGACCTCCACCTTGTCCAAAGTTTAACCAGAAGCACTGAGAGGCGGAGAAGGGGGAGGAAGGTATTTTTGGTTATATGTAGTTTGCCCTTTCTCTGTGGAAAGTAAGTAACAACAAAAAAGTTAGTATCTATCCTGAGAGTCCAAGTAGCTACGAGTAAGAATAAACCGTTACTTCATAATTACATCACCTGGCCTTTAACAGATACCACTTCATCTCCTCAAAAGATAGAGAAGTAGTGCCTCAGAATCTTATAAATGGCAAACAGGTTGGATTAAGGAACGCAAATACTTTATGATTTTTGTTTAAATACAATTATGTATTCTAGGATCAGAAAGTAGTACCAGTCACATATACCTACAGTATGAGGCACATATAATGCCTGGCTAATGTGTACTTTAATATTCATGTATCACTAAATATGCAAATAAGGTCTCAGAGAAAACATATCATACAATTTAAACTAGCCACGTGTTACCACGATAGATTTTTTTTTTTTCAAAAATGTATCTCTGCATTAAAATTATAAAATCCTTGAAACTTTTCCTTCTCTGAAAAACAGGTATTTTTCTACTCCTTATCTCTCAGTCTTGTATGTATTTGGAGACATCCTAGTTCAAAATCTTTCCCTGCCTAAATAGGTGGTGTCTTTAAAACTTCTTAAGGAATTTAATAGGTCTGGAAACTCTTAGTAGGCTACTAAATCCATCTGTAAATCCTAGTAAATTCTCAAACTGCCCATTCTCACAGGGATACATGGCCTAATTACAAATCCATTAAACACTGAGTTCAAGGGTTTGCTTTAACCCTGAAATTATGTGATCTGCCTTACACTAATAGCTTCAGTGAAACAGAGTATTAAAAAACAAATAAATAAATAAATAAATAAAGCGAAAAGAGGGTCAGAGAGTAAGGTCACTAAACATAAGAGAAAAGTAAATGGAAACTGAAAAACACTGTGTAGTAAGGGAACAAACTCAGATTCAGGGGAAGACTTTCAGCT
>NC_048901.1:24723022-24730278 GCF_011077185.1 Oxyura jamaicensis | reverse complement strand
AAAGAATATCACTTGCATTGTGTAAGCTATTTTTAGCCAAGTGTAAGTAAACCAAGGGAAAATATGAAGATGTCGATGCCATGCTACCCCTCTCTGCACTCATGTTTCCCAGAGGTAGGGTGCTTCACCAGGGGCCAGAACCAGCCTCTGTAAGTGACCAGCTATCACTGCAGAACTCCACCAGATGCACGATGATGCCTTTTAAGCTGAAAGCAGGTATTTGCTTTCATTGTAGGTGCTGTGTTTTATGCATGCTCAGACATCTGTTACTGTGCTTATGCAGCTAAATACCACACACAAGCACCTAACTAAAGGGCAAGATTTTTCAGGGCTGAATGATATCCTATGACTTGACCTCATGGTTACAGTTATTAGAAGCTTTGCCATGGGCTTCAGTGAAGGCAGAACGAGTCCTCACTGAAACAATCAATAGAGATTTATTTGGCCACTTTCAGACTCATGCATACCAAAGTTTTGCTCCTCCATATTTCAAGGCACTCCACCAAAGCGATTGTATACCACATAGAAACAGAAAAACTGATTTTCTTATTTGATGTGACCCAAGAAGAATGATTTGGAACAGGACACATCTCACTGCGTTCTGACAGTCCAGAGTCCGGGTGATGGGTTTTTCCTCCCATTTTCTATACAGTACTTGTGTTATGCAAGCCTTGTATTTTGCCATTCATGATTAAGAAAAGACCAAAAAGAGATATTTAAGTAATGGACTTTGTTCAAATTATCTCATTGTCCAGAGACAGCTAATCTGTGACGTTGAAACAGAACTTATTTTTCTTGCAGAATATTTGCTTATGTCATTCAGATAGGGAAAAGAAACTTCAGCCTAGGATACAAACAGCAAGAAAGAACAGAAAACTGACTACTAATTTCATGATATGCCAGGCAAGGTGAGGTTACTTACTGTTGTGATGGATTGTTTTCCGGTGACCTAGACAATATTTATGAATATTTTTAATCTCTCATCCTAAATTTAGACATTTCTTTCCTCTCATTTTAAATACCTTCCAACCTTAATAATCCTCTTGATTATAACTGTACTCAACACTCTGAGCAAACATGGCCTTCAGCGTTTAGTATGTTTATTAGGTTTGCAGTATGCCAACAGCTCATCTTTTTAACATAATATGACAATGAGAAGAATCACACCCTTTGGCGTGGAGTAACCTGATTAGTGGCTGTACCAGTCTGACATTTTACCACCCCACTGAGAAAACACTTACTCCAGGATCTGTTCTTCAAAGAGTTAATCTCTCTTGATAAAAGGCTGCTTGTCTATAAACAATCAAATGTGGTCAGTACTGATGTGCAGTACTTCAGCAGAATGCCATCCCATACATGACACCCATGAGCTTGCCAGAATGCTGTATTCAAGCATCCACATTAACAAGGCTCATTTAAGACTTTACACAGTATCACTCAAAATTTATAGTGCTAAATGCAAGGCCAGTTATTGCCCTTCAGACCTCTCAGAATCTGTTCTGTTCCTGGATATTATGAAAAAAGTAGTCTGTCTTTCCCAAGCACCACAGCTAGGTTTTCTTCACCAGTCAGTGCTTTTATACCTTGGTTCTGAATCAGAACAGCTCCAGGCAGCACTGAGCCAGCACTCAGGTAAGGTATTCTAAGAGTACCACTATCACAACAGGGACATTTCAGCAGGTACATACCCTTACAAAATTCACCAGAGCTTGGAGAACACACTCACTTTGAACCTTGAAGGAATCCAGAACAGCCCTCTGTTTTCTTTTTCAATAGAAGTACTTATTTGCACAAATCTGTTCCAAATCATGTACCCTCTGTCACCGGGATAAGACCTTTTGGAAACTCTCTCCATGCCTTCCAGTCTGAAGCCTGGGTAAGGCTGGTCAAATAACACTGCCTAGATGGCCAAGACATATGTGGACTACAGAAAAGACCAAAACAAACAAACAAACAAATAACAACAAAACTAACAAACAACTACATACCGCCAAGACCTGTGTTCCTATATTTTGTGGGCTGATCTTTAATTATCTTGTACAGAGTCTCTAAGCATTTCAGTTCTGCTTCAAACAGTCCAATACCTTATTAGCTTTCATCTCATTATTCAGTAGAACTTAGCTTCTATCATTTAGCCTGGAGAAATACAAAGCATGCATACGCTTTTCAAGTTTTTAACTCAAAATATTCTTCACCATCGTGGTCTGCACGTATCTCCCTGTCCGTGACTTGCTCTCTGTCCAGTGCCTGCTACTGCTGTCGGCATCTCCTGTAGGCGCACACCCTCGGCACACCCCATGCCACCCAACCCACACAGGCCCCATCTCTTGGCGCCTGCCTCCACTTCCCTGCCCCGGGGCTCCTGGCAAGATCCAGCTCTTCGAGAAAGGCAGACAGGAAATTACCAGCCCTGAGGCCTGAGAATAATAAAGATGAAGTAAACTCTAACAAAACAAAAATCCAAGTTTAAGCTTTTGAGGTGATGCAAGCAGCTAACTTCTCCAAAACACAAGTGTTTGTGTTTAAACTTGAAATACATCCTCGTGAACAAACGCAAATGGGCAAGTAGGGCGGGTTGCTGTTTTCCTATCGGCAATGGCGCTGTGCTGATTACTCACCAGGACTGACTCCCAAGGCCCTTTCCCCGCAGCCCCACAACCACACCACATTTAAGCGCACCCGAGGCAGAGCCACCCCGCTGAGGGATGACCTGAAGGGCGCTGCTCCTGTAACGGGGTGCAACCGGAGCCCTCCTCCGACAGGGGAGAACAGCCACAGGAGTCACTTAGCTTTGCTGCACTGGGCACCTTGGCCTTGGCCACCTCGGGCTCTTCCTCAGCCTCCACCTCGTCAGCTTTCCAGAAGGTTTGGGGTGCGGCACGGCTTGAGGTGCCTCCTCAGCACCATGCTGCCGCTGCCCTTTCCTTGCTGCTGAGCACAGCTTGCAGCAGCCAGAGCAGTCACACAGCTCGCCAGCAGCCAGGCCGTGCTGGCAGCTCCCTGGGGTAAGCACAGCCGAAGGGCACCGCGAGGGAGATGCTGTGTGGAGCCCGGAGCATCGCTGGCATGGCTGGTGCTGCATCTGGGGGGCTGCCGCGCTTGGAAGCCCAAGCACTGGCAACTACTTGGAAACATCATGTGCTATTGGCAGTGTACATGTTGTACATCCGTGGTAGTCTCTGCTCCGGCTGCTGCTGGACTGAAGGCCTCTCTGTGCTTGTCCTCTTTTCACAAAGCTGTGGTTTTGAAGTGAACCGGAAAAGCCCAAGTGTGACTGAGCTTTGCAAAGTCATACTTGAACTGTGCTGGAAACACGGCAATTAACTCATCCAAATCTTACCTCTTGCTTCTGCACATACATTATTAATAACTTCTATGTGTTAGCAAATATCACATACAGTCTTACGTCACCACTTCTTCCGCAAAAAACACCATTTTCCAGTCCCACTACTATGATCACCACTGTGGTGGGATCCCAGGACCCCCAAAAGCCTGTTAGACTGTATTAATTGAAGCATTGTGTGTGGCTTTTAGGCAGGCTCAAAAATAGCAAAAAAAAAAAAAAGCACTGCTTTGTAGACAAACATTTTTTCAGGCTTGCGAACACCTGCAAATCAGTTACGGTACAAAGACTGTCAGCTACAAAGACAAAGCTTTGTAATACAATACAATTAGACCTGAATTAGGCACTGAAGCATATATGTGAGGCCTAGGCTGTTTACTTTCCTAAATGAAAAATCACCTAGACTTGGATTCATTATAAATGTACCCAAAGAACCCTACATATATTCCCAGTGCGTTAGACTTCGGCATCTACATTCTCCCACAGCCCCACCGCGCTCACCATGCCCCAGACCAGGGACAGAGGGCAGGAGATTTTCCATTTTCTTTTGCTGCCTACGACATTGGACTTGACAGGGAGAAGAATGTAACAGGATTAGGATGGGCCGTCACAGTCACATAGGCAGCATTAAAGTTGGCAGCTGTCTGCTTCTTGAACATTGACTTTGTTACTTTGGGAAAGTGAGCTTTCCCAAAAGGAAATACAACGAGTATCATCAGCTCTGCTTCACAGTAATGTAAATGAGTCCTAACTTCCTAAGTGCCATCCAGAGGTCATATGGAGAATAAGGTCTCACTGCTGTCAGTTATTGTGACGCAGTTTGTTTTGCTCAAGGCCGGACAGTGCATTTTGTGTGTTGTTCTGAACTACCCACAGGCACAGTTTTTGGAGAAGCATTCTTCTCTAGCTACTGATTTTTAGGAGGCAGTAGTACCACATCTTAGGTTAGAATTGACCAGAAACCTTTATTTTTCAAAGATGCTGATTAAATGACATTGTGCTGATTCATTGTTGTTTGTTTGTTTGTTTGTTTTTGTTTTGTTTTGTTTTGTTTTCATTTTCTGACTCTAAATCATCCACTGAGTATTATTTGGTTCTATAAATTTACCACACATTTGTTTCATATACTCATATATATATTCATATATTCATATATTTGTTGTCCATCAGAAGTACAGAGAACTGTCGGCAGTAGCACCACACTCCATTAAACTTGTCCCTAAAGGACGGACCTGCACACTCCTAATCTCACTGAAAGCAGGAAGATTACTTAAGATAACTAAGACGGGTCATAAGGATAAACCATTTATTATCATCTCTAAGTGTGAGGGTTTCATTATGTTTTCAATTTGGGGATGAGCTTTCTGTTGTAGGTTTGGGGGGTTATTTTTTTCTCATCTTTGTGAAATTATAACACTGTAAAGATGACAAAGCTGAAGAAGAAAGAAAATACTTAGAATTTGACAGTAATTAATGCAAGCTGTGATGTGCTCTTTGGTTCATCTTGGCATGAGGGTGTACCTTATCAATGCACAGAGTATTTCCATTAATAGAATGAGGCTGTACATCTTCTCTTATCTCTAAACTCAGAGGGCATACAAAATAATCACATACACTCCTGATCTCAGCTAGGAAGAAGCTGCTCACAGGCAGAGCCTGAAGGTCATTGGAAGAAGGAGCTTAGCGTGTACACCACCTCCTGAAAGCGCTCGAGGCAGCTGAGGCGCACCTTGGTGGGTGGCAGGAGGACAGTCCCACGAGCCAAGGAGCGCACGCGTTCATAGGGAGCTGTCAGCAGCGGGCAGCTGAAGGGCCAGCCTGCAGCAGGAGCGGTGTGGCTGTGCTGACCGGGGGGTTTTCCAGCTCTATCGCAGGCTTACAACATCATCTGCGAGTACAAACTTCCTTTCTGATTGTCCATGGGAGTACAGATAATGGGTTTTAGACAGGATAACACTATTTACTTGGTGGGAGTTCTCCCTAAGGGAGGCACACACAGGAATTACAGTACTTGAATCACAGGTCACACCTCCTTTAGCCTTCTGATATACTGATGTCTGATTGCTTTTCCAAGCAAGAGATTCTCCAAGAGTGGAAACTCTCACACTGCGTGTCAGGCATGTTAGCTCTCTTTGGACTATTAAAAGATTTCCAGTCAAGTGTCTCCCTTTTCTTTCCCTTTGTGGTGAATAAGGCAGGATTTTGGTTTACCTAAAGATTCTGAAAGAAGTCCTTTTGTTGCCATTTTAGTTGTCTGTCCACACACAGTTACCCTCTGCTTGTCCAGCTTTGCCGTAATTAGGGCTGTACAATAGTCCTTAATGACTCATCTGCCCTTGCACTGATTGGTGAGATTTTGCACTGGTTGTGTTGGGGTGACTTGAAGGCAGCAGGTAATGTCAGGACTGACCTGCAGGAGCAGATGGCTTCTTCGAGTAACTGGAGTGGGACTCTGCAAGAATTAATGCAGGAAAGGCTGCAGGTGAGATACTTATATTAATTTAAACACGGATTCTGAAAATGATAGAACTAGAATTTTCCCCACTCTTAACTGTAAAAAAATGTGATGTTTCTGTTCTCTAGACTTTTTCTCTTGCCTACTTTGAGTACTTACTATTGTCTTTTCTGTTCAGGGAATAAACCCTTTTTTGTTCTTGTTCTTTCTTCATATGCTCATTTTGCAAAAGTGCTCCATTTTTACCTGTCCTGCTCTGTTGATACCTGGTTGCCCTCCCCTCTTCATGTGCTCAGTGGGTCATTCGCTGTGCAGTTCCAGCAAGAAGTCACTTCTTAGTTTCCACTTTTCCTAGAGCAGGGGAAGGTTGCCTTTCCCAAGCAGTGGATGTTGCAGCATGTGTGGCTGGTGATAAAAGATTTCAGAAATTTCAGCTGCCGTTCGTGCCTTAGAGGCAATATAGGTGCTTTTAGGAACACAGCAAAAGGGAGCAGGGTATCTGGTTCGAGCGAGAGGAGTGGCAGCAGCTCATAATGCTTCTTCTTGCGTTTGCCTATTCATTAGTAAAAATGAAACTATTCACAGGAAACTTAGCAAGAATGAAACGCGTATCTTTTGATATTGTCTGCCTGATAAATCCGATGGTAGCTCAGAGCTGCCTCGCCGGGCACCAAGTTCCAGCTGCCTCTCTCGTGAGCAGAAATCCTTTGGCGAACGAGGACCTCGGATCCTGCGGAGGGTACGTGCCTGCTTTAACTTGGCAGAGGCACCGAGTGCGCATGGAAGCGAGCCCCGCGGCCGTGCAGCCGCTCGCCCTGCCCTCCCTCTGGCAGCGGCCGGGGCCGGCAGCGGGGCGCCGCGGGGGCTCCCCCGGGGCTCCCCCGGGCCGCCGATGGGGCAGCCCCGTCCCGGGCCGCGTGGGTCGCGCCGCCCGCCCGCGGCCGCATCCTTCCCCCCTCGCCTCCACCGCAGCGCCCGGGGGAGGCTCCGGGAGGTGAAGAGCGCGGCTCGGTGCTGCCGGGGCGGGGGGGAGCCTGCTCGCTTGTTTCCTGCCCCACCGCGTGCTTATGAGCGCGAAGAGGAAGGAGCCTCCAGGTCACCCGCACAACCGCTCGGCCGCCACACCACGGCTCCTCCGCTCCGAGCAGCGGGGAGCGCCCCCGGGCTTTGATGTCCCGGCGATGCCGGGGCCCCGCGTCCCCGCCGCTGCCCGTGGGCGAGCCGGGCGCTGAGCCCCGCCGGCGGCCGCCCGGCGCCCCGACGGCCTGAGCCTGCCTTCAGCCGGACCGCTGCTGCCCCGCCGCTGCCCACCGCGGCCCCGGGGCTCCCCTCGCCGCCGCCGCCTCCCGGGGATGCCCGTGGGGACCCCGCGGCCGGACCCCTCCGAGCGGCGCCCGGTGAGTGCGGGGACGCGGGGCGAGATGGGACGGGGCGGGCGGAGCGGGCGCCCCGCGGTGG